>NC_134407.1:12911278-13120677 GCF_038048845.1 Mixophyes fleayi | reverse complement strand
TTACATGGCTGACTGCCATTTTACAAGGGGGCTTGGAATACTAGTTTGTTATCATACATTGGTGGTGTGCTGCACTTCATACACCGAGTATATAAACATTGTAGGGGCAGCATGCTGGATCAGTGGTTAGCACTTCTGCCTCACAGCACTGAGGGTCAGGAGTTTAATTCCTGACCATGGCCTTATCTGTGTGGAGTTTGTATGTCCTCCGTGTGTTTGCGTGGGTTTCCTCCAGGTGCTCTGGTTTCCTTCCACTCCAAAAACATACTGGTAGGTTAATTGGCTGCCAACAAATTGACCCTAGTCTGTGTGTTACGAAATTTAGTCTGTAAGCGCCAATGGGAGCCGACGTGAAAGTTCTCTATACAGTGCTGAGGAATCCATTGTGCTATATAAATGGTATGAATTATATAGAAATGTACAAACTCAATTATGCCCAATGGCAATGGAAAGGCCTCCAAGCATCCAAATTGGTTTGTTTCAGGCACTCAAGTCCCCATCATGGTTCCATGTGCAGCTATGTATTTTGGTAACTCCACACTACATTTGCTAGGGCAGACGCTTTTGAAACAGCTGAAAGATCAGTGACCCACGAATGCAGAAAGCAACTTCTCATCTGCCTCAGTTGGTCCTGTTGTCCTGGGTCTGACCAGACAGGGTACTGATCTATTACAGTCTGCTGTCTTCCACCAGACTGAAATTGAGGCAGACATTGGTTCCTGGATCCCAGTTGACCCATCCGACACACGATCTGTAGATAACTCTTATGCCATCTCCCAGTGCAGCCTCCAAATTTGGGTCATCAAGAAAACCAGTGTTCAGCTCTGGATTTTCTCCAGAGAAACTAAATTCCAGGAAAACCCAATGAGGAAGCCACACATGAAACTGGTTATTTTGCAGCCAACATATACATGTTGTACTAGGACCATAGTGAGAGATTGAAACCTAAGGTTCTTTTGAGTCTACTGCATGATGCAAATTACAGTGAATGTCACTGTTTTACAAAAAAACTAAACTATACTAACCAGAGCTCTGTTTCAATTAAGTGTCTTAGTGCTCATTTTAGATATAAAATTAACCCTTTATAAACAGGGGTAAAACTCCTGAAAGTCCTGCATTTCTGAACACCAAGATGTAGCAATTAATTTTGGGGACCTATAACTGGATAAATGTGTTGGATAAATAGCAGCTTCCACAATCTCATGTGCATGGATAGAAAACAAGATGCAGACAGCGGTCAGTGTTTCACAATTTATTTTTTTTAACACAGAAACTGACAGACAGACTAGTAAGGGGTGACTCCGGGCCCTTTCAGTGACAGAAACAAATCACTAGGTGAAGTTTTGGGCCCTGCAGTGACAGGAGAGTGATTGACATTATTCCTTGCTTGCGACGTGGACTATGAGGTCCACCACACGGCAGCTGTAACCGTATTCATTGTCATACCTGGAGAGGAGAACCAAGATATCAGCAGGAGATAATGAAACATTCAAACTTTGCATATGTTAAACTGTAAACCACAAGGGCATCAATTATAACTAAATAAAAAGTTGAGCAGTGGTCAAAGTGGAAATGTAGAAGTGGCACTATGTAAAGTGTAGTGGGGAAAGTGAATGGAATTTTATAGGCTTCAATGGGTAGTCTCAATGCTACAGTATGCCACACCATACTCACCAGGTGATCAACTTAACAAACTTGTCATTGAGTGCAATGCCAGCTCCAGCATCAAAGATGGAGGAACGGGTGTCTCCATTGAAGTCACTTGAGACAACCTAAGAAAAGTACACATGTTAGATACTGCAAGTTTAAGATACTACTTACTCACACACCCCCCCCCCCCCCCAACCCTCATAAATTGTACCTCATCCTCTGTGTATCCTAGGATTCCCTTCATTGGCCCTTCAGATGCCTTCTTCACAGCGGCCTTGATGTCTTCATATTTGGCCTGAAAAATACAAGTCCATTTGTTAGACCAAATGGAACCACCCAATGCATCACCATAAATGATCAATGCATCAGTAGAAGGGTTTGTACTTACAGGTTTCACCAAGCGACAGGTCAGATCAACAACTGACACATTGGGAGTAGGGACTCTGAGAGCCATCCCAGTACACTTTCTGGAGGAGAAAAACATGCAAGTTGGTACATTCCTGTAGCACGTTTCACCCAATCCCTGTAGAATACTTCAATTTGTGGTAAGTCTCTGCAACTTTTACTTCAAACATGGCTTTATATTTCTGCCTTCTAGCCATTTGCAAGAGCATATACAAGTCTAAGTGATCTGGGATTTTACAACTTGGATGCAACATACCCATTCAAAGCTGGAATGACTTTGCCAACAGCCTTAGCAGCACCAGTGGATGCTGGGATGATGTTCTGTGCTGCACCTCTGCCATCACGCCACATTTTTCCAGATGGTCCATCCACAGTCTTCTGGGTAGCAGTGTAAGAATGGATGGTGGTCTGGGGGTAAAGTATATGGGGAGTCAGTCCTGGGGTGTCCTTGCATAGGACAGGAGCAATGGCACTTGCCCATCAGTAAGTGCAGGGCATCATACTCACCATCAGTGATTCCTCAATGCCAAAGTTGTCATTGATGACCTTTGCTAGAGGAGCCAGGCAGTTTGTTGTGCAAGAGGCATTACTGTGGAAAGGAGACAAGGATACTTCTTAAAGCAAGACCTCCAAATTCATAGACAGCAGTTCTGGCAATAAGCTGACTGGTACAAGGCACTGTGCCTCACTCCTCAGCCAGTCTGCACTTTAATATAAATCTGCAGATCAGCCACCAAACGGTGTCAGATTTATTGGTCTGTGCGCGTCCTGACAGCTTTCACTAGATGTTGCTTTGTCTGGCTAGTTTGTTTCAGGCAGTCAGGTAACCACTGTTAAAGTTAACATGTCAAGTATGCTTAGATAATACAGGATTCCCAATGCATTTATCCACATATGGGATAAAGTGTTAAGATGTAACATCATTAACAATGTGCTGTATTGTCAGGCTTGTTTGCATACTTTTTTATTACTGGTGCAAGACATTTAACCAGCTATGACTCAACTAGGCACATTTTGTATCCAAATAACACTATCTACATACAGAGAAGGCATCTCTGCTCCTCAGGAGACCACTAATGTTTACTGGAAAAAATTAAATGTGCTTGGTGGATGTCCATGAGAAAATCCAGAAGAGCTTGATAGTGCCCATATCATTAATCCCAAATTATCTGGAGAAGGGGGTTAGGAGAAGATGTTACAATAGTTAGCACTGTAGGCCATGATCACCCAGTTGAGTGTTAGACTTGAGCAGAGCAGAAATAAGTATCCATAATCCGATTTGGAATTATATTAACCCGCTATATAGATTGGTTACAGCCATCCAGTTTTTAGGATTGCTGACCTGAGATCTTTAGACCTTGAAGTTATGGGTCCACCCATTTTTGTTTTTAGGAAGAGAGAAGCTTTGTACACACATTTGCTAGCTTCTATCAATGGTGGAGCCAGGTCTATCTTTAGATGAAAGCTGCCTTCAGGATAAGACAAATCAGTATTACATCTGACATCTACATGATATGCATTAGCTCCATGCATTGTACCCATCCACCAGACATGTGTGAAGCTCTAGAACTATAGAGCCCCATTAATATAGTAGATAAGATGGATTTATTATAAACAGATAACGATCATCCAGTTAAACCAAATTTAGTTTAATCAGGAGGTGTTTGTGGGTCAGAAGAGCCATCAGTGATCCACCAGATCGAGTGATACAATTTAAAGAAACTTAAAGGATTGATAGAGACCTCAATAGATTGTTCTTTAGCTGCTCAGAAAAGACCTAAATGCATTTTATTGATGGTATATTCTGTAAATTGTAGCTCACACTAAAAGTCAGAGTCCTCTATGTTTAGTGGGTAGGGTGTAGTTACCTGATAACCTTTAGAGAGTTGTCATATTCTTCATGGTTCACACCAACAACGAACATTCTAGCATCTGCTGAAGGGGCAGAGATGATAACACGCTTGGCGCCTCCTTTCAAGTGAGCCTGGATAAGAACAAGGCGATTAATCGTTTATAGACGGCAACAAACAGGGTGAATACCATTTGAATAAAGGAAAGAGTTAGGCGGCATCAAGAAAGTACTTACAGAGGCTTTGTCAATTGTTGTAAAGACACCAGTAGATTCCACCACATAAACGGCGCCGGCATCAGCCCATTTGATGTTGGCAGGGTCCCGTCTAGAAAGAGACAAAGATAAAAGGTTGAATGGGAAAAAATACCATCAGTTGGCTTCAAACCAGCACATCCAGAAGCCAGGTAAGCTGTCTACATATGTAGGAGTCAGATTATTGGTATCCATTACAAAATCATGAACCTTGAATACTAGCCAGATGAATGCAGTCATTTGTGGCATGATCTTGTACATTACAAGGTAGATTCTACTAGAATCGTAAGTTTGAGGTAGGAGACTAAAGTTTATGGACTAAACATTGGTGTTGGGACAGATACAACAAATCTTTTAGTGGACTTTAGTTAATGTAATCCTGTTGGTCTGCAGCCAATTACAATGCCCAAATCCCCCTTCCCCAAACTAGGAAACCCCCATTTGTATCCTGAAATCTGCACTTACTCCTGAGAGACGGTGATTTTATGGTTGTTGATGACCAGCTTTCCGCCCTCGGCCTTCACCTCTCCCTTGAAGCGTCCGTGAGTAGAGTCATACTTGAACATGTACACCTAAGAGAGAAGAGGACCATTTGTAGACAACCTGCTTGTAATTCCACTACTGGAGGCCATGGGTCAACCCATTGAGTTAGTGTAGACCATGCATTGGTAACAAACCCCATATGCATTGTTTAAGTGAAAGTTTACAGCAGAAGATGGCAATTTATGGCTCTCCAACTGTTGTGGGGCAGGTCAATGCATGCTGTGCCTGCCGTTAGCAATGCATGTTGGGTCCTTTAGTTGAACAGCTAGAGAGCCACAAGCTACACAATCCTGGTTTACAGCGACAGTAAGTAGTCACCTACAGGTGGTAATGTTACTATACCCCACAAACAAGACTAAATATCCCAACCTAGAAACATGAACCTCCACAATCATGGCCCACATACCATATAATCCAGGTCAATGAAGGGGTCGTTGATGGCCACAATGTTTACTTTGCCAGAGGTCACAGCAGCACGGCACACTAGACGCCCGATACGGCCAAATCTGACGGGGGGGAAAAAAAAACGGAAGTGAAATGTGAAGAACAGCTACCAGCAGTAATAGCATGGAATACAGAGTTATTCAGAGGCAGCTAGGGCTGGGCAGATAGTGTGTGACTTTCTGCCCCTAAAGTGTCTAGTTTAGTTTTGTGCAATGGAGAAGTGATACAGTTCTTAGCAAATATATGCAGGGGAATAAAGAGAAATGAATGTATAGTGTTACCATCATAAGTGTTGCAGTACAGAGGTCATAGCCTCAGGGGACTATGGTGAAATTACATGAATGAATGTTTTGCAGTGGGACATGCACAAGTTTAGAACTGGGTCAAACATTCCAAGTTACATTAACTTATGTTATTCATAATATCTGCCTTTAATAGAACAGTCTAATGAACTCTGCCCTCCACAATGGAATAAGGTGGGGTTAACATGAAGTGTAGCCTTGATGGTAACCATATGTAGGTTACATACAGGGTATTGGAAATAGATAAGACTCAGACAAATCCTTGTACTTTGTCCTCCTGTTTACCAATTCTAAAAGCTTAAATGCAGTATAAGCTACTTCAACAGGAACACTAGGCAAATGTTAATGCTTCAGGCAATTGCTAAATAATTACTGTCAATTCACATAAATGTACAAAAAATGATTAATACCCAAAGCCTTATTGTAGATTTGTGCGTTACATTTTACACTCATTTTAGGCAGGTGTTGTCAACATTGATAAGCGTCAGTTGTATTTTTATTCAGATTTATGCAACCTTTCTGCAGATAATGCAACTGGTGATAGAAAGCCGTTTTCACATATTACATCTACCATACCACCCAGTCCAAGAGCAATGCCCCACAGGGCTGTTGCACAAAGAAATCTGTCAAAATAAGTTTACTCCACGCCTGGGATCACCCCCCCCCCCTCTCGAGGCAAAGTTCACGGCTCCACGGAATGTGAACAAACAGCAAAACTCTGGATAAAGTCCAGGTGAAAGAGAAAACAAGGCTAGAATCTCCGGGATGTGATAGTAACCAGCTAACAGATGATATACCCCCTGTAACCAGGATAACCAGCCCCCTCCCTTGTGCTGGGCAGCTGGTATACCCTCTATTAATAGGAGACCTACTTTACACAGCTGGGAGGAGGGGGATACAGGGAACAGGCTGCCCTTGACAAAGGTCACTTTATTCACATTACACCACTAGGCTCCCCAGATGATTCCAGATAGACGCTGCTGAATAAGACACCTAGGGACTACACGCAGCTTAACCAGGATGTGAGTCAGCTCGCACACTCTTTTGCAAGAACTAGTCAGTCATTCTGTTACTGTAACAGGAGGTGGAGATCAAGGGAGCCCCTCCCCCAAGACACACCCCTGAACCAAGCAGGTAACATAAGATGTATGATATAAAGAAACATAGGGACCACAAAAAGAGGGATGAGATAACAACCTTGGGACATCCTTGAGATGCAGCAGCTGGGGTGGGGGGCATATTACACCCCCACCTCCTGGCAGATCAAAGAGGGGAGGTGCAAGAGGAGACTGCAGAGGATGGAGGGGAAGAGGAGGGGGGCAGGGGTGTGACTCACAGACGTGACAAGAGTCCATGCTACAAGTCTGCCTTGGCAGGAATGAACGAGAAGCAGCCATCTTAATGAGCGTGCACAGGACCACTAGTCTGTAGTGCACCTTATCTGCAGGGTGCAATGCAAAAAAAATAATAATCCCTGAGCATCCTCAGAAGATGCAATCAGAGGCCTGGAGCCATGATTACCATAAGGGACATGCAGAGAAAAATTATTTATATCCCCCATTTATCCTTTATGATAACCATGTATATACACAAAGTATAGAGTATATACACTAATCAGATAAAATAGGCTAGAGAATATTATGAGGGTAGCACAAGCCAACCTTAAATTAGGTTTCACAGAAAATTGCAATACAGAATTAGTATAAACAGCAAGTAAATATCTTAGTTTTGCAAACTGACTAGTAATACTTAGTTATCCATAGACCAACCACAAACCACCCTTCTAGAATGTTCACCCTAACATAAGACATGCTGATTAACCCCCCCCCCCCCATTAACCCTATAATAGAGGAACTCACCCGTTGATGCCAATATTCACCATGATGCTGCCTGTAGTTTCTGTTCCTGTAAGAGAAGAGCTAGAGAGGTCAGAGGAGGCTACACTGCAGATTACCCACCATGCACATTCTATATGCACACATAGGAAGCAGCTCCCAGCCTCAGTCACACCAGAGCCCGCTCACCTCTCACTAATGTCCTGCTGCAGAGTGACTAAGCTCCCCCCGGACCCGCCTTATATAGCCAGCCCGACGGAGCCCCCGCCCACCAACAGCCCCGCACCAATCACAAGCCGCGGGGTCCGGCCGTCACTCACACCTTCTGTCATTTCGAGAGTTGGCTACGTGCGACCGTAACACCGTGAGTAGGCGCGCACCATGTTCTCTGGAGCCAACCTGCGCCCCAATTTTTAATTACCGTAGTGTGTCTGAAGGAATCGCCTGCCTGGATCCTGTGTCACTATGACGACCAATACCCCCCCCCCCTTGCAGGTCGTCCCCCCCCCCCACACTGACCTGTCTGTGCAGCCATGTAATATTATCTACCCTCCTCCCCATCTATTTCACTCTATTACACCATTCATCAGTTTCACCATCCACTTATTTCACTGTATTATATTTATCTGACCCCTGTGTGCAGTGCACCAGCCCCTCTCATCATCTGTGCGGTGTGTATTCCTGGTGTGAGGATGGCTCTGTGAAGGGGAAGGGAACAATGAATGTACATACCTGCCCACCATAATATGAGGCCACCATCAACTCAATTCTGTTATAGGTGCACTCACGCTCTATCCCAGGCCATCAATTCACAGCATTCTCACCCATTATATATATATATATATATATATATATATATATATATATATATATATATATATATATATGCACAGCACCCCTTGTAATACACCATCATATAACGCAGGCCACAGTTATTGTTATAGGGAGGCTGGCATTGGGTATCTGGTATAATTGGGGCGCACTTGTCATTCATTAGTGGCGCTATATAAATCATACTTGCCAACTCTCCCTGAATGAGCCAGTACAAGACGTGGTTGGCTTCGCCATCTGTGGCATGATGACACAGTTCAGAAATTGTGTCCTATCTCCATGTATTGATGCCTATGGAGGTGGCCATTTTCATGGAGACCAAGATTTAATCAAAGACTGACAGGTAAGACAACATGACTTCAGTAATGGAGACATAATTGTAAAATATACTTCAGGCTCTAGAGATTCATTAGCTGCTTTTCTTTAACGCATAGTTGCCTACTCTCCCGGAATGTCCGGGAGACTCCCGCATTTCTGGGAGACCTTCCGGAAGAGCAGGGCAACCTCCCGGTTCTCGCCACTGCAATAGATAAGTGGCATGGGTGGGACATAATGACGCAAATATCGCGTCAGCTTAGCCCCGCCCCCTGCAGTAATTGGCCAAAATTGTGCCAATCGTTTATGGGGCGAGGCTAAAATGATGTGACTCGTCAAGCCCTGCCCCCGCACGCCCACCTCCCCCGGATCTCCCTGAAGCCAACGAGGAAAAGTTGGCAAGTATGATATAAATAAATAAATAGATGATGATGATGATGATGATTTTAAACATCCCCCTCAGTCTATCTATGGACAGGGGTGCACAAGGTGTGAGTGTTAGGTAAGAAGGACCTGGGCCCAGGTCTGCCTCGGGTCCCAGAGGTGGTGGATAATAATGAGGGGCAGACTGGGCAACCACAAGGGCGTAGGTGAGATTGTGGCGCCGGCCCCTTGCCCCCTAGGGATGCGCGGATCCAGTGTGTGAGGGCAGTTTCCTATTGGTCCGCTCGCTCCCACCTGTGTATGTTACACATATGTTATGATACCTGAAACCTCTTCAATTCAATGAAGACTTCAATTCCCAAACAATGGCCTTATCTGTGTGGAGTTTGTATGTTCTCCTCGTGTTTGCGTGGGTTTCCTCCAGGTGCTCCAGTTTCCTCCCACACCCTAGTCTGTCTGTGTCTGTGTTAGGAATTTAGACTGTAAGCTCCAATGGGGCAGGGACTGATGTGAGCGAGTTCTCTGTACAGCGCTGCGGAATCAGTGGCGCTATATAAATAAATGGTGATGATGATGTAGTGTAGTTATCTGGAAGTCAAAATTCTGCAAATTAAAGTACAGCTATGCAAAATTCTAAATTAATTTCTGATTCCTTAATTAATTATTGTATACATGAATTCATGATATGAGCCCAGGTTAATCCAATCAATAGTAACTAGGACATAGCAGGCATGAACCTGTCTATATCCCATAATTAATCAGCCAAGGCATCATTGTACATTTTCCCAAATGTTTTTTCTTTAAATAAACCAGCTTGTACTACATAAACATATATCATCTGGGGCAGGGATGACAGATTTGCATTCTTGTCTTGCTCCAGAAAATGATCATTGTAGAGCGTGCCAGGGACACAGAGGAAGAGAGAGCACTGACAAGGACAATGTGAATGACACTGCAGGATTCTTACATGACAACAATTACATGCTGGGCTGCACAGCGGATCTGGGGCAGGGAGGGATTCACGGAGGGGTCAGTGAATAAGGAAAATCAATGTTAGGTTAAAATATTGCAAACATGTGATGCAGCCTGTCAGTATTCATCCTCACAGGGGCAGGGCTAATATACTGCTCTGCAGAGCATTTCAGCATTAACCCCTTATGCTTGCAGCCTTCATGTCGTTAAGATGTAGAGCAGTGTTGACTCCCGCTGACTAAGTGATCTTCTGTCCTCCGCGCCTCAATGTGACCTCACTTAAGGACCCTGCAACTATTCTTGGCTTCCCTAAGGAATCTGAGTTTTTGAAGGGCAGCGTCTAAGAATAGCCCCAGCCGTGGGCATAACCTTTATGTAAAGGTCAGATAGGTGGGGGGAGGGGGCTGTAATGCAGAGTGTGAGACAGGTGCAGAGGTCATAGATGGGAGGAGACGGAGACACAGGGTCGGTATCCAGATGAACTCAGCACTGTCACTCAGTACAGTACAGCTGCGTGTATATTATCTGTCAGGGGTCACACTGCATGGGGCTTTCGGGGTCGTTATGGAGTAAATTGCACAGAATGGCAGAGCTAAGAATAGGACAGTCACTGCCGGGCCGTAGTCCTCATGTACTCTGTGCTGTACACTGCAACCCCCCAACCAGAGCCGGCACTACCATTAGGCTTTCCATGGTTTATATCACTCATACAGTCTGGGGGGGCTGTTAGATTTTAGCCCAGGGGGAGGGGGGCAAAACTCGACTCAGCAGCCTATTAGGAACATTTTAAAGGAAAAAAATAAAATGACTCAGCCCAAGGTAGCCCACTATGGGACTGGCCCGGGGGGGGGCAGATTCCCCCCAGCCCCGATACCCCCCTGCATCAGATGCCCCCCAGCCCCGATACCCCCTGCATACAGTGTTTTAATATTCCCGTGGCACCCTGCACTGAGCACATAAGGGCAGCACCTGGCCGCTTCTTCCCTGTGGAGCTCTCGGCCTCCATGCCAGTGTCGGGCAGGGAGTGTGGCGCTGAGTTATGATGTCACACTTCCAGTCTGGCAGGAGCGATGGATGCTGCCCTCCTTCCCTCCCGCCTGCTATGGTTAGCAGCCCGGGAGGAGCTCACCCACACACCTTCCACCCCCCCCCCCCCCCCCCCCCACTCTCCCTATGTTACGTATGAACCCCCCGCACTCTCTCATCTTTCTTGTCATATATGACACTGGTGACTTTCACTAATGACATCACTGGCACTCTGCACTGACCACCACATGAAGCAATAACGTTCTGTAGTACTCTCAGTAACGGGGTACACAGACCGGTGTTACACCTGTACTTCGTTCAGTCTAATGGAGTCACCATGCTCAACGCAGGAACGGGCATAAAAAATATATGAATGAAAATATCACACACTCACATTCAGCCTTCTGAAATATTCCTGTAATATAATGTTTGAAGACATTATTTGGATAAGTTCCTTCGAAACCCACCAGAATGCAATTCTCATACTGACATGAACATTTCACTGTATTGTTACTGGCTGATCATCATCGTTTTATTTATAAAGCGCCACTAATTCCGCAGCGTTGTACAGAGAACTCATTCACATCAGTCCCTGTCCCATTGGAGCTTACAGTCTAAATTCCCTATTATAGACACACAGACACAGGCTGACAACAACCTTGTTTTCTCCTCCTGTAGTTACTCTGCAACCTGTCTCTTCCCCTCTCTTCCAGGACATCTCTGCCACATCCCAGCGGAGATCATTTTGGAAGCTGATGTGGAACTGCCTAAACTTCACGGTCATCCCCCACTGCACG
This sequence comes from Mixophyes fleayi, assembly GCF_038048845.1. Lineage (NCBI taxonomy): Eukaryota > Metazoa > Chordata > Amphibia > Anura > Limnodynastidae > Mixophyes > Mixophyes fleayi. Next base: position 13,109,069 of record NC_134407.1, on the reverse strand, counting down.
TTACTCGCCCCTTCTCCGTTTATATGAAGATCTCGGAGACGGGGGTACTGGCATGTGACTTGCCGTGTTATCTCAGAGTTGCAAAATGCTGTGGAAGGTGTTGGATTTCTATACTTACTAATCACCTTTAAACATTTAGATATCAAAGTCCAGTCTCTCCCAGTCCGGTCACCACAATGACTGCGGCTCAGCCAATTCTAGAGCCTACAAAATACACCAGGTGGAAATCAGGTTATAATGCTTAGACTCAATGAAGGATCTCTCTAATTTATTAATGTCTAACTCAACACTGTCATTCAAATAATGTTATTATATGTGTAGAGCTCACCAGTGTAACATACTGAGAAGGAAGGACGTGACGAAACTGTAGAACTTCCGATAGCTAATTTATTTTCTTGTTCATGTCTTTTCCGTCTCTTACTAAATACATTGCTTTTCTTATTTGCTTCTCCTGTGTTTTTCAGCCCTGTATTTATATAAACATAAATGCTATTAATTTCATTTTGGGTCTCTTTGGGAGGAGGGGGTGGGGTGTGGAAGTATAATTATTAATGTGAATGTCATTAATCTATGTTGTGGGAGATTATTAAAGTGGATAATTTTGATGTCAGGGCTGGTTGGGGTGGGACGCTTAGGGACTGCGAGTTTCCGGCGGGTTTGAAAAGTGGAGATGTTGCCCATAGCAACCAATCAGATTCTCGTTATCATTTATTTAGTACATTCTACAAAACGACAGCTAGACTCTGCTTAAAGTATTGACTCATTGCCTCGATTTTCTAGGAGGTAAATTGTAGCTGTTTCTTTCCAAACGGGGTCCCAACATTCCAGGATCAGGCCAAGCAGCAACTGAGAATGAGACACCAGCAGGTAATCAAAGCTGCAAGAACAGATAGGAGAGTGCAGGACAGTCTGACAGTTGTCCAGTTCTGATGGGACAGTATGGTGATGTCTGAGTAGGGACAAGGAAGCAACAGGGGACTAATTTATGTTGTGTCTGTGGATTGGATGAATGTTTATGCTTCTGTCGGGGGACATAGATATTCTCGTGCTGAGTGCCAGCTGTCTGGAATGGGGGGGAATTAAATATTACTATTGAATTACTATGGTAATTTCAACGTTGATTTTTGCGAGAAAATGTCTGGGTTAAAATGACTGCAGTAACGGTAATTGAATTCCCCCCATTATGTATATAGCTATATACAATATGTGTCATAATATTGAATATGATGAGAAATCATGTATAGGGTAAGTACTATAGAGTCATATGGTGGAATGGTGCATCATCATCATCATCACTATTTATTTATATAGCACCACCATTTCCGCAGCGCTGTACAGAGAGCTCACTCACCTCAGTCCCTGCCCCATTGGAGCTTACAGTCTAAATTCCCTAACATACACACGGACACAGACTGAGAGAGACTAGGGTCAATTTGTTAGCAGCCAATTAACCTACCAGTATGTTTTTGGAGTGTGGGAGGAAACCCACGCAAACACGGGGAGAACATACAAACGGAGATAAGGCCATGGTTAAAAATCGAACTCATGACCCCAGTGCTGTGAGGTATAAGTCCTAACCACTGAGCCACCGTGCTGCCCACTACCATGGGAAAGGTATTTTGGCATAAACAGTTTGGAGGTGGATAGGGGACCAAATTAGTACGTTACCAGATCCCTATGAGGTCTTAATTTTGCCATTCCAGTGCTAGGATCAGCACTGACACCAGAGGGTTAAACAGGACTGTTTGCTGGTTGCTATTTTTACCTGGTATTTATGAATATTTCATGGCTCTATCTAACTTCCTCCCCACTATACATTTGCTGCTATGATTTGTTACGTTACGGCTTTAAGGCTTCCAACCACAGCTCTATCTTGGCGTTACAGCCTGGCCAGTTTCCACAGCAGCGATGTGACCTCATTACTCAGCCGGGAGAGAGAGAGACACATTGAATTCTCTCCTCCTGTTCCCGGGGGATGGAGAGGTGCTAGTTACATATCTGTGTATACAATGCTGTGTCTGTTCAGGAGTATTGAGGTGGAATCTGGTTATATGCAGCAATAGCTACAATAGGTTGTATCTGATATGACTATGGCAATGTATGTAGTAAATGACCCAGAAATGGTAGATTAATTATCTCATCGAGGCCTCCTACCACTGGATTGTTCTTCTGTTTTATAAACCTGAGTGAATTGTGAAACGCGTTTCGCAGGCACTTGTTGATGGTGTTTTGAGGTCGATGAAGGTCACGTTAGAATTCCCTAATGCATTTACTTGCAGTAAACACAAGTGAATGAAACCAGACTTGTTCAGAAAAATACAATGCACTAAAAACACTAGTAAAATTGCAGTTGCAATGGGCTCTGTTATTAGACCCCTTAAAATGCATTGTACTAGCATTAGAAAAAAACAGTAAAATGACTGTAATTAACACCAGTGGGTATAAGCTATCGCTTTCTGTAATCAGGCTCAGACTGGACAGGAAAAATGTATTTTCTTTATGTGCAGTTTTACTCAGCAGTATATATAGAATTGACTGTTTCTCCACCTGATCAATATTAGAAGTAAACGTTTAGACTTTATAGGGAGCAGACATGGGAATTTGAACCACTGTCTCCAGATTAGTTTATCAGGACTACCCCTTCTGCTTTAGCAGTGGATGCAGCGGTGGACATAGGGTTCCCTTCTGTCTAGTATAAATGGGACTGTTCCACTGTTATTAATAGGGGTGTCTGCCCTTCAATAAAGTAACCAACAGGAAGTGATGTAGTCAAGTAATGGCAATATAGGGTACTCCCAGAGTAATGTTATGCCCTTGAGCCCCTGCATTCAGTACAGATGTCTTTGGTAAATGCAAATGCATACCTCAAGTGGAAATAAGGATGTCACTTTGCCTTGTGGGGCCTGAGACAAGGGGGTAGATTTATCAAGCTGCGGGTTTGAAAAAGTGCAGATGTTGCCTATAGCAACCAATCAGATTCTAGCTGTCATTTTGTAGAATGTACTAAATAAATGACAACTACAATCTGATTGGTTGCTATAGGCAACATCTCCACTTTTTAAACCCGCAGCTTGATAAATTTTGTACCAGTCACTTATGGCAGCCATTTTGTTGGCTGTATCAATATTCAGCCAATCAATTCACCAGAAACCAGCGCCTGTGTGATGTCACTAGTTCCAGCTGAATTGATAGGTTCCATTCTCATTATTATTCGTCCAGTCCCCGCTATGGCTGTCTCCTCTATGTGTATCTGGGGAGGGCCAGTTTAAGCCGCCACCTCCTCCCTCCATCACAATATAATTCCTTATATAAGTTATCACGCTGCTCATTCTCCAACAACCACCATTTATGGGTGGCATGGTAGCACAGTGGTTAGCAGTGCTGCATCCAAGCACTGGAGCTATAACCTCTATCCCAGCCAGGGTAGTATCAGGAGTTTGTATGTTCTCTCCACGCATGGATTTCTTCCGGGTGTTCTGTCTTCCCCCCACAGTGCAAATGTGCTAATGCTAGTGTACGTTTGTGCGGTAGATACTTTAGACTGTAAGCTCTTGGGGAGGTACTAATGTGAAGGATTGCAAAATAAACATTCTCTGTAAAGTGCTACATAATATGTTGGTGCTATACACATTAGGGGTGTGCACCGGCCACTTTTGGTGTTTTGGGTTCTGATTAGCTTGAGGTTTTGGGTTCTGATTTGTTTTGCCAAAACACCCCACGAAAGGTTTTGGTTCTGATTTTGGGTTTTGGGTTCTGATTTTTTTTAAAAAAGCATAAAAAGTGCTAAAATCCATATTTTTGTTTTTTTTCCACTCCTACACTATTATTAACCTCAATAACATTCATTTCCACTCATTTCCAGTCTATTCTGAACACCTCACAATATTGTTTTTAGGCCAAAAGGTTGCACCAAGGTAGCTGGATGACTAAGGTAAGCGACACAAGTGGGAGGCACAAACACGTGGCCCAACACGTGGCAGGATCAGTGGACTTAAACAGCAGTACCACTGGACTTATACGGGAGGATCAGTGCCTTGCTTGCAGTCTCCTAGGTAACGCAAATAATCTTCATGTAGGCTGTTTCCAAATGTACTGCCTGTATGGGGCGGGCTATTTATACCCCCTTAGGATGGTCTTTTGCCTGTAGAAGAGTTCCATCAGAAACGCGTGGGGTAAACACTGACAGTGGATTACCCATTCGTTGCTACATGCCTGTTGAGCTAACCTTCTTGTAATGTAAGTGCATTTTCTTATTTCTAGTCTAATAAAAGTCTAAATCTCATTTGATCTTTGAGGTTTCTTTCTTTACAGTGCCCCGATTTGTTTATAATATATATTTCCAACACTGATGTAGCAGTGTCCTGGCGTTACACCCCCTCCTGCAGGAGGAGCAGCTGACCATTTAATACAACGTTCCCAGCAATCACTAATATATATTGTAGCATGCAACAACCAGTATATACTATAGTTATGAGACACCAATAAAATTCTTTGCAGCTATATTTTTGGACACCATTTACCCAAAGTCTGCACTTTCAGATATCTGCCCCCATCTTCCTTCATTTCCTTACCTGCAGTCTCCTCTTAATGATCAAATTTCCAATCTTCTCTCACGTCTGTCCTGTCCTAAACTGCTTGTGACAGCTTGTGTCCTCCTCTAGTCACCGTAACACTATGAGTAGAGAGCCTAGTGCTGGAACTTATTGTAAGAAGAATAGTGGAACGGGAGATCTATGTAGTTGTATCTTCACGGTGGAGCTTGAAACAGAAAGAGAAATTTAAATAATTAAAGTGAGATCTCGCGAGATCCGACGGCGTGATGACGAGGTTTTGCCTCGTTCTGAGTTTCGTGATCGGCGGGAATACCCGAACAGTGCTCGGATCCGGGCTCGGATCGGCACTGTTTGGGGGGGTTCTGATTTGCCTAATCTGGACCCGCTCATCTCTAATACACATAAAGGTAAATAAAATGAAAATCTAACACTAGCCCATAACATGTCCAATGGACAGTCCACCATCTATAATGAAGGCCAGTTACCCACGGGCATTAAAAATTGTGCCGGTATTTTGTATCGCCCCCGCAAGGGATAAGTGGCGGGGGGAGGCTTAATGATGGAAATAAGCGCCATCTTAGCTCCGCCCTCTGCTGTGATTGACCAAAATTGAGTATATGGTTCATACTTGAAAATTTACTGAATGAGAAGTTAGTAAAAAAACAGGACTCAGTATAGAGGTCAGTTGGCAGTTACATAATAGCGGGTGTAATACAGACACTGTTCCATCCTCTCTGTGCAGCTTTGTGGTGTTCTGCAGATTGCTCAATCACGCTGGCGGTAATAGACTTATTATTCAAACCAGCTCAGCAAGTCCCTGACAGACTGTGGCCTACAGGCAGAACACAGGGTCAGAGAGTGAGGCAGACTGGTCCGGCCGCCCCTGCTGGTCTCTCCTCTCCTGCAGAGGACAGTGTGATGTATCCTGTGACATTGCCACGGGCTGCGTCCTTGCATCGTTACATGTGGCCTTTAAACCACATTTCCTGGTGCATCAGGGAAGGTGGAAGGCTGAGACCTATTACTGTAATTACACTGAACTGTACCACACAAATCACAGACTACGGGCAGTCCAGGACATATGTAGACCTGAGACACTACAGAGATGTGCAGCCGTAAGATGCAAAGGATCAAAAACACACGAGGAAAACAGTCACTGTCCCCCAAATGGGAAGGTTCACGTTTAATAGGAGAAAACAACAGATGTTGTTATATTTAGTTTAATTTGTATTTAATCCCTTTTCATATTGACACTGACAGTCCATCTTTTGCATTTATTAGTAGCTGTCACTATTCCCTGGTGTCTTTAGCACTTTATTACATTATTATATTGTGTACAGACAGCGTAATGTGACTTTAGCATTTACTGCTAACGCTGACAGGCTGCATCTCTGCACTATCGTGTGGCATAGGCAAACCGAGGGGGGGTTCCTAGTGCCAGGAAACCCCCCTCCAAGCCTGGGACACTGTATAATTGAAGTGGCTGGACACCTGCCCCCGCTTTACACGGCTCTGCTCGAAAAAGGAGAGCTGCGTGCACCTAACAGTAGTACATGCAGCATTGCGCATGTATTTTATGGGGATAGGAAGAGTTGGAGAGCAGCCAAGCACTGTCTAAAATTATAGCCACGCCCCCATGCATGCTGGTCACGCCCACTGGCTGCATGGTGTGGAAACCCTCCTCTACAAAGTGAACATATGCACTTACTGTAAATACACTTTTTCTTGCACGTGTCTTCTTTGTACGTTCAGGGTGCAATTGTACTCACCTCCGAATGATCCCTATTTTATAGACTGTAGAGATTTTTTTAAAATGCACGTCCTGGAATTCAATCACCTGGTAGTGAAAAGACTCTTTTTGTCCCAGTACTTTAAAATGCCAAGATTTGTTCTACCATCAGGGGTTCAAGAGCACAAACACGTAAAAGAAAACAAAATCTGGTAATGATGCTGTATTTGCAGATACCTACGTTAAATTACAGATCTATACGTCAGACATTCCCCAGAAACAGCAACTTACATGGAAGAATACGTTGTCAATATCTATTAATGAAGAATGAGAAAATACTGAAAGTAGGATGTTGCCATGTACTTCATAAGGCAGGGATGCGATCATCAGATTAATGAAAGAAAACCAAAACCTTCAAACAGTAAAGGTAACGAAGATCCGTGCCAGGCTCAAGCTGGTCTGGGCGAGTGCCAACCGACAGACCGTGCCCAGTGGATTCCAGTCAACTCTACGGCAATTGATCATTGGCTAGAACAAGGACTAGAGGTGAGAAACTGAATATCCTGAGTATCAATTTACAGCCGTTATTGAACAGTAATAATACACAAGGGCTCACATGCTGATGGATCCTCGTACTGGATAAATGAACAATAGAAGACTTGGGGCTAGATTTACTAAACTGTGGGTTTGGAAAAGTGGAGATGTTGCCTATAGCAACCAATCAGATTCTAGCTTTCATTTAGTTAGTGCATTCTACAAAATGACAGCTAGAATCTGTCTGGTTTGCTATAGCCAACATCTCCACTTTTTCAAACCCGCAGTTTAGTAAATACACCCCTTGGTTATAATGTACACTAAATATTTCCTCTGGCCAGAGAATTTATTGTAAATGATTGCATGCTGTTATTAAAATCATATTCTGTATTCACGGGCCACTAATTCTGCAGCGCTGTACAGAGAACTCATTCACATCAGTCCCTGCCCCATTGGAGCTTACAGTCTAAATTCCCTAATATAGACACACACACTCACAGACAGACAGAGAGGGAGACACTAGGGTCAATTTTGATAGCAGCCAATTAACCTACCAATATGTTATTGGAGTGTGGGAGGAAACCAGTGCACCCAGAGGAAACCCATGCAAACACAGGGAGAACATACAAACTCCACACAGATAAGGCCATGGTCGGGAATCGAACTCATGACCCCAGCGCTGTGAGGCAGAAGTGCTAACCACTAGGCCACCATGCTGCAATGCTGGATCTCGCTCATTAATCATTGTTGAAGAGCATTAAACACATATCACAGCAGGTAACAAATCATATTGTCAAGAAAATATCTTGTTCCCAGTATCCAGTTCTCTGTTGATTCAATACCAGATTCTTGCTGGCACAATGCTGGTTCTTACATACTGGTAAGTTAATTGGCTTCTGCCAAAATCAACTCTAGTGTCTGTGTGTGTTTGGTAGGACAGGGACTGATGTGAATGATTAAATATTCTCAGTACAACACTACTATATCAATAATATTAAAATAACCCGTGTTGATCAGCTCATTGTTAATGTGTGTGTATATATATTGAATGGTGGACCTGCTGAGTTTGTACAGCCTGAGAGTCATACAGGCTACAGACCTCACACATGACTTGCTGGACTATCTGAAGTCAGAAACAATTAGCATTATGGATCGCCGTGGGCAGAACCAGGACAATGTGCACAACATAGCTGGAGAATACGCTGGAATGCAGGCAAGGAATGTAATCCACCGGCTTGGTTTGTTTCTTCAACCTTGTTGGATCAGATGCTGTTAGGTTGCCGTGTACAAGCTATAAGCTTCTTGGTTTTCTGACAAGCGTTTACCAATTCCAGCTTCTACCCATCGTCGTTGGTCTGTTTTAATAGAAAAGCAAGGTTTCATAGTGACGAATCTCTCATAAACGAGATGGCCTGATCACGCAGATGCAACGGTTGCCTAATTCAGAGGATACAAATTGCTAATGATTAACGGCAAACTACAATCATAAGACAAGAAGCTGCCACCTTGCCTCATATAATGGAATCGCATTCCTCTGTCATTTCTGGAACACATTTATTTTGCCGACTTAACAAAACAAGGAAACAACTGTAATCTCCAACCCCTGATCTTTAAGGCTACAGCAGTTTTACTAGAATCTCTCAAATTCACAACGTGTTTTTGTAAGTTTCAGAGAGAAGCACAAACAAGTTGCAGATCAGACGACAAAATAACTTGTGTAGGAAGAGAACAACGTGGATAGTGAGGATCTAACTTTATTATGTGGAAGAAAGAAATGTATGAAGATATATTTGCGTATAAAGGATTGGCTTATAGATTAACAGTTATTCATGTACCACACTTACTACACCACTCGTTACCATTGTTTCACGGCTGTGCTAAGCTCTTGCAGAATGACAGACAGAGAGACTAATAGTGGAAAAGGTGACAAAATTAGCTGCAGATCATCCACCAGAGGTGGACAAAGGAGGATATATCCCAGGAACTGGTTCAGTTTGTAGTACAGGAAGAAGCTGTCACATGACAAAGCTTTGTCTCAAATTTAAAAATGGAGGATGTAAATGTTATATGACTATAACTTACTAATGAAATAAGACATTAGGGATTGTAATTAGGTATAGAAAAGGGGAAAACATACAAAAAACAATGATGAAAATAAATATTGCAAAAGCAAAGGTGATGATAGAAGAAGTGATAATGTAAAAGATTGATGAAGACTAAAAATACAATATATGTAAATACATATAGTGAAATAACTACCCAGTGATCCAAGAATTGAGAAATAAAAGTTTCTTTCCTCAACGTCCCAGACTGACTATTCATGGAAGTGCAGACTATGAGCAGCCCTTATGGATTTCTAACTGGGACCAGCCAGCTGAGAGCTCAGGACATGGTAGACGGTTCCCTCACCCTCTTTTGGATCTCAAGACCCTCAACATTTTTTATTCTGAAGACGTATTTCAAGCTGTTGTCCCTTCTGTTGGTTCTTCATGGCAATGAGGAAGAGTGATTTCTGTCATACCTGGATATCAAGGACGTCTAACTAATTATTCCATAGGGTTTACAGACTATCAGCATTTTCTCCACTTTGCTTCCCAGTGAGCTCACTTCAAGTTTCAGGCACTTTTTGGACTGTTAGAAGCATTCACCCAGGTCATGACTGCTAGACTGCCAAGTCTGCCTTGTCAAGGGGTCGTGACTATACCATATCTGGATAATATTCTGGTGAAGGCTATACCCAGGGAACGAAGTGACCAACATATGCAGCACCAGGAGCCCCACGGCTGAATCGTAAACAGACTCGGGATCTATGTCAGTTGCCTGTACTTTATGGAGAAACATAAGGACGGATGTGTTGCCTCCTCTCAGTCAATCTCCCGCCCTGATCGGAGCAGCCATCCAACAGGCCTATTGTGGTTATCAGCGGTGGAACGCTGAGGGTGAATGGAATTCCAGAACAAGAACAACTGTAAATGGACTGGACAGGGAGGTTGGACGTTAGACATAACTGGACTATTGTGAAAGATGAAATGAATAGGCAACTAGAGAGTAATCAGACAGGCCAGGGATAAGAGTCCAGGGGGGGCAGTGATATTTGAAAGGGTCCCACAGAAACAGGAATTCCATCAGACAGGAGGGAACGGTAAGAACCTGTCACCCAGACCAATAATAAAGAACTGATTTCCGGGTCATAGTGTGATCTTGGGCCTTTATCAGCCGTCTTTCCTCTCTCCGGGCTGCCACGGGTACTCAGTTGCTCCCAGAATTTCAAACAGACAAACAGGTTAAACAGCGGATGATGGAAACCACAATAAACAAGACAAAGACAAATACAAAGACAGAAGTCACGGTACCACAGTCTAGGGAACGGACAAGAACTGAAAACTGTGCTCAGGACAAGGTTGTAAGATTTTTGGATCTAGCAATGGTCTACTACATTCAAGGACAAGCCACAACATGTTCCAGCGTTCTCCGGTGTTTTAGCACTCCTTAAATCCCTTTCTCCAAGACGGCAGGGTGATAAAGACAAAACGACCTGGCAATGCATGTTTTGTTCCACTTTGCTTCTTTTATTGTCTTGTTGCTGGGTCAATTGTTAACTGAGGAAGGTGCAGAACAGTATAGTTGTTGTTCTCTGCGTCGGTGTCATAAGGAGGAGGCCATAAAAAAAAAAAAGAGTCACGATTCCTAGCCACTATTCCTTTCAGCTTCACCATCCCCCCAAATTGTTGCTCATTATAGTCACATGTAAGTCTTACAATATGAGAATAAGGGGACATTGAGTCCATGTCTATGTCATCTGCGAGTGTGAGTGTTTTTATTACACTGGTATTTGTATGCTTTTCTGTATGGAAGGTGAACGGCAGCAAATGGTGCCCTACTGAAAGCATATGGTGCTGATGGATTACTGCTACCTCCAAGGCAAAAAGACAGTTGTCAGCCCTTATCCTTTACACTGCATATCTGTGTATATCTAGCAAAATGAAAGCATAAGGTATTAGTTCAAATTTTGATCAAAACATTTAAGCCTGCATCCCAGCGTCAAGGGCACCTCATTATATGCAGGTCCTACACTGACCTATATGCTTTAAACACCATTAAAATACAGCTAAAATCAGATGCACTCACCTCCCAGGTATAGGGGTTTACATCTAACAAGGGCTGGCTTGTGAGCCACACCCAAATATGCCTTAAATAGACTTGAAGGACAGCTTTGCTAGATACACACAGATATGCAGTGTAAAGGATAAGCGCTGACAACTTTTTGTTTTGTATACATATATGGGCATTTATAACAGCTGGTACCATATACAATATGGGATATACCGAGCGCGGGCTTATTGCCAAGCAGCTGGTACCATATATAATATGGGATATACTGAACGCGGCCTTTTTCTCTGGTTTTACCTCCAGGGCAGCCAAAAAAAAATCAGCTCTGTAGTTTCTAATAATCTTTACATCCCCCTAAATCACTCAAATTTATTATAAATATCTTGCACTAATTTACATATGGATGCAAAAAAGATGCATCAATCCATATCAGACAACAAGATAATTCATGCAAAAAGATGAAAACAGTTGGATAGCGAAGAGTAAGATATAAAAAACTTTATTATGTAGAAGAGTGAAACTTTGTATGAAGATATATGTGATGTGGCAAGAGCCCGCTACTGCAGAAGCACACGCGTACAACTTCTTCCTTTTTATGGTTCTTTATTGTCAGGATGGTAATAATGTTTTGACACCGTATACTTGCACAGCAATTATGGAGACCCTCAACGCTTACTTAACATAGTCCAGCTCTCTGTCCATATCAGCCAGCTAGCCCAGCGTTGATCTCCCTGAACAATGAAACAAGCAGGGTTTTATACCTGACACTCCTCCCACAGGCCTAGCTTGATGGACAGGTGACACACCCACCTTCTCTTTAAAAAGGACACGCCCATCCCTGGCTCTGTTTAGACTATCAGACCCACCCTGTCTGTTTGCTGAGAGGAAGCAGCTTTTAAATCATGTAAGTAAACCAATTTTAAACTACACATATGTTTTTACCTGGTTTAATCTCCACCTAGGTACATAACTGTGCCAATGTTTTACTCTACTTCCCTGCTTTCTCTGCATATTGCCAGCTAAATGCCTCCTTTTGTTACAGTGCTTATAAACGATTGCCTTAACATGGCATTGAATAATAGAAAAGATTCATACGCCATTTTTTATGAATGTTTCATGGCTGCGCTAATCTCTTGCAGAATGACAGATACTGGAGGAGGCGACCAAATTATCTGCACATCATCCACAAGATCTACACAAAGTATATCCTCAAAATATGGTTCCGTTTGCTGTTTGTCACAGGAAGACGCAATCATTTACCTTCATCACAGCCAAAGCTTTTATATGAACAAAAGATTGAGGATGTTTTTCTTATTGTGTCTGGATTTCTGAGAATGCACTTTTTTTAATGGACACAAATTGCTCGGGGAAGTGTTTCATTTAGCAAACTAACACTTATAAAAAAAACCACTGCTTTCAACATTGTGGGATGAGTAAAGGCGTTAACTCCGCCGAGCATTGTCTGTGAACTGATGCCAGGAATCTGCTTTGAAACCGGTATTCAAAACATTGCCCGAGAACACATGATTTTTTCTGGACTAAACTGCACCAAGAAAACTGATCATTGTTTAGGATGTCAGTGATTAAAGTTGATACAGATTTGTCGGTTTGTGTGGATGACGAGGTAATGTTTAGTCCTGTTCGCCCTTCCAATCAACTGGTCTGCTCGTAGGTCAGCCCTGTGCATTGACCATGGCTTTCCCGGTTCCACAACAAGGGTTACATAAATCACCTAGGCATATAGTGGATGAAAGATGCACCCTTTTATTATACTATATTCTGCATATATATATATATATATATATATATATATACCCAGTGCAAAGGGTTCACCACTCTGCGAGTTATACACTCCTATACCTCCCCAGCATCTGTCTCTCTGTCACTTCGATTTCCAGTCTTGGCTGTTGAGCCGCACACTCTTCTACCCCCATGGTAGGGACTGAGCCCGATGTCGTCCTGCTTTTGTTGGGTCCAAGAACAGTCCACGGAGGCATGATCTTGGACCAGCCTGACTGGAGTAGTGGCTCCTAGTCTGCACTGTCCTGAAGAGAGTACCCCATCTCCCTGGGTCTGCTAAAAATTCCCTCAGTCCAACAGTGTTGGATCTTCAGATGGAAATTCCCATTTTTCACTTCATATTCAAGGACTGCTGGATGCAGCGGTCATCGGCCCCGTCATGGATTATCAGATGGGTTTTGTACTCTAATCTCTTCCTACAGTCCCTTCAACCAATTTTGAACATCCATTCCATCCAACCATTTCCGCTTGTATGCCTATAACATTAAACCAGTCATCCAACAAATCAGGGATGAACTCACTCTAAGGCAACATACTGTATGTCCTGCAGATGACCCCTCTTTGGTTGACAACAGATTTACATAAACTCAATAAAAGCATCTTAGCATTTGTGTGGAATAAGAAAAATCTAATATCAGCTTCTTCAAACTGAAACAATCAGCTCAGAGGGGAGGAATTAACCTTCCTAACCTCAAACATTATAATATTACAGATCAACTTTGATTCGTAATTGACTGAATTAGAAATCAGAGTCTTTATGAAGACACCTTATTAGAATCTCAGCTTTGTGTATCACTGACCCTGTTACATCCTGTATACAGACGCCCTTAAAGCACATCATTTAAACCTGTGATAGGCAACATGAAGTAGGTGGAGGGCCACAGGAGCAGGCCACAGAAGCGAGCCACTGATATAGACAATACATATAAAGCCGGGATACTTGCTAGGAAATTGTTACAAATGGGGCACTTCCTATTCCTTTCACTATAGGAAATGTTGAATTTTAGAATTGAGATGCAAAACAGCGCTTCACTCATTTCATATAAATGGAAATAGCAACACTAAGGGGCTTGGTAAGCACATCCCAAACTTTCCCAAGGAAAAATACAATCTCAGACTTTAACACAGATTTCATCATCATCATCATCATTTATTTATTTATATAGCGCCACTGATTCCGCAGCGCTGTACAGAGAACTCACTCACATCAGTCCCTGCCCCATTGGAGCTTACAGTCTAAATTCTGAAACACACAGACAGACTAGGGTCAATATGTTAGCAGCAGAGTTTTGGTATTTTTTGTTAACCGTTTGTAATGTGTCACCTTGTTTAGTCTACTGTTTGTGCTGTGTACGGCGCTGCGGAACTCTTGTGGCGCCTAATAAATAAAGGATAATAATAATAATAATAGCAGCCAATTAACCTACCAGTATGTTTTTGAGATTGGGAGGGAACTGGAGCACCCGGAGGAAACCCACGCAAACACGGGGAGAACATACAAACTCCACACAGATAAGGCCATGGTTGGGAATTGAACTCATTGCTGTGAGGCAGAAGTGCTAACCACTTAGCCACCGTGCTGCCCATTTCTTCAGACAACCCGCTATGTACGAAAAGTGCTCTCTTTCCTCAACCAGCAAGGCTTTGTTAATCCCCTACACTGTGTTATATTCATTCTACGTTAGATATATACACAAGAATTAAACTTGGAAAAAAAAAACGAAACAGAAAATATCTGGCATTCAAAAATAGGAAATAAAGCCTCCACATTTTACTACAACTGATACATTACATTCCTTTCAGATTACACTAAAACTTACACCAGCGAACAACTAGATAGATGGATTATAACATTTTACATCGAGCATACCTTTCTCCAAAGAGGACACACATTATAGGCCTTTACCCTGACAACAAATGGCTAAATCTACAGCCACTAACACAGACCTATTCCGCAGTTTTTGGGAATGCCAATACATCCAAAATTTTTGGAAGCATTTAACTAGATTTGGCAATAATGCTCCAGATATCTCATTTCTCATTGCCCACAGTGGGCAATTTTTGGCTATCCAAAGGACCAACCCGAAATTCCAGACAGGAAATTATTATTCTATATGTAGTTGAATATAAGGCAATTTTGCAACAATATATTCATAGCACACATCCAGTACTGGAAATAGCAACTGCTAAATGTTGAGGGAAATTCATGCAGAAGTTTTTTAACCCTACCAGCTATTGGCAGACCGGACCTCCATTATCCTATAGCCAGCCCAAATCTAGGCTAGTTTTATCTACAAAATAGACCAATCACTTATACACATGTAGATTTCTAACATCTCCAATTTAACCCAATTCGATGGACGGATCACTGACCTCTTAGAACTCAGCAATCTCTGTAGTTGTTCTTTTTCTTCTCCATGTAATTTATAATTCCATGGTGCATAGTCTATTATGTTTGTTATTGATTTAATTTTTTTTAAATACAAAAAAAGAAAAACTGATTCTTAAGCACTCACCAGTTATCTAATCACATTATATTTAAACAATGTTTCGAACTAATAGACCAACAGCAGGTCATGCTATACTAAATATCTAATTATTGTAAACAATGTAATCATGGTGAATATTTTTCTTTTGTATTGCCGAAAGATCACAATAACAATATTTATTTAAATAAAAAACAAAAAAAGGTTGGAGTCACGTTAGTTGGCAATTCAGCCCATGAAGTAAGAGGGATATCTGACATGTCTGGATATTCCATTAGGTGGACGGATTACCAGCATTTTCTCCTTTTGCTTTCCACAGAACTTTACTTTCACTTTTAGATTCACTTTTTTGGATTGTTAGCAGGTCTATGGGTCATCTCCAAGGTCATGACCACTATGGCGGCATTTTGGCCTTATCAGGGTGTAAATCCTAAATCTAAAGGTTCAACAGTCCCACCCGACTACGCAGCTCATGAGGTTGTACGGCTGGATCATCACTTGGATGCCCTCTTTGTACTATACAGAGATACATAAATAATGCAGGACTAATGAGGTGATGATCAGAAGATCACTGATCAAGAAATGAGGGAGGACAGAAAGAGCAGGAATAAACATAGATGGGCAGTATAGGTAGGTTGGAAGCTTAGAACTTATAGACATAACTAGACTATTATAAAAGATGGAAATTATAGACCGCTAGAGCATAGTTTGACAGGCCAGGTGCAAGAGTCCAGATTGGGCAGTGATAGTTCAGAGGGTCCCAAAGAAACAGGTAGTCAATTAGGCAATGGTCAATAGCATGAGTCAAAAGAGAACAAAAAGGGCACAGACACAAGAAAGTAAATCAGACAAGACTGAGGCAGGAGGGAAAGGGAAGAACCAGTCACCCAGACCCACACAGTGTGTTCTTGGGCTATAAGTAGCTACATATCCCCTCTGATATCCCTAGAAATTAAACAGAATGAAAAATGTCAGAAATACGCCAGAGGAAAATGAGGGCGACAGAACCAGAACAGTAGCACAAAAAAAAAGGGGGGGAACGGTAGCAACAAAATCAGATCAAGAGAGACACAGGTTAAATAATCGAACAGGGAAACCAGGATAAACTAGGCAAATACAAGAGGTATACTGCCTCTGGCTAGGGGTAAGACAAGGATTGAACCTGTGATGAGGACAGGGTTAGAGAGATTTAGGCTCCAAGGATAGCGAAGGTCTGCATCCAGGGGTGAGCCGCATCACATCCTGAATTCAAGGCCCCAGCTGAACCTTCCACGTATTCTGTAGTGGATGTACGTGCCCCTTATGGGCTAATGGAACACTGGAATAGAGCGGTCAGTACATCATGCGATTTCAGCAGAACACATTTGCAGCGCAGGCGCCTGCTTGTCCTCATTACCGTCTCCAGATTCTATAAAGTGTTCACTGCCACCTTTAGGAGGAAGGTAATACAGGCAGCGGCCATTCCTCCCCTCCCACCGAGTGCGGCCTTAGGACATCCCAGTGTCTATTATCCTATGGCTGCAAGAGAAAGGAGGAAGCTTATACTCAAGTTCCTTTCTCCGAAGCTGTAGGGGGACACAGACCACCCTCACCCAGGGATGCAGGGTCCCGTTGTCTCTTAGAATGTCACTTCAGAGTTACGCTTACAGCCTCATTTCAGTCACGAGTGTGAGGGGACACTGAGTCCGTGTCTATATCATCTGCAGAATTTGAATATTTTTATTACATTGGTATTTGTTTGCATAAGAATATGCTTTCCCATGTGAAATGTAAACAACAGGCAAAAAAGCAGCCGCACTAAACGTTTAGGGTAACTCCCAATAAACGTCAACTTGATAAAGTGTGAACACCCCTCAAAGGGCTTTTAAATATCTTGAGCTGCAAAGAAAAACATTATTTTTAACATATAAATAGCAAATAAGCTGCTTGCACCTGCTTAGTCATCACGGCGCAGCTCCACTCAATTATTAACATTTTGCCTACAGTGGATGTTTTAAAGGTATCTCTTAACCAGTGTCAATTTTGCGGCTCTTCCACGTTACATTATTTGAGAACTGTCTCCCCTTCATCGTTTGGGATGTTTCTTGCTCCTCGACTTAGGGGTTTGAGGCTTTCACTCCACCCTCTGCCAGTGACCGGGACTTTACAAAATGCAGCTATATCAAAGGTTCTAAATACCACATACACTACATGGCCAAAAGTATGTGGACACCTCTTCTAATTAGCGTTCTCTCTGTCACACCTATTGCTAACCCTGCATAAAATGAAATGAACAGCCATGCAATCTCCAAAGTCAAACATTAGCAGCAGTAGAACGGGTCATAATGAGGAAATCAATGTGGCACCGTCGTAGGATGCCCTTTTTCCAACAAATCAGTTTCCCAAGTGCTGTTATTATGAAGTGGAAATGTTTAGAAGCAACAACAGGTAGGGTAACCTAGTGAATTGGATTTCCATGGGTGACCAGCCGCACACAGGCCTCAGATAACTCGCGTTGCCAAACACTGGAGTGGACTCTGAAGCCGTAGAAAGGGTCGTCTGGAGTGAAGAAAAATGATTCACCATCTGGCAGACTGATGCACGATTACGGGTTTGGTGGACGCGAGAACGCTTACTAAATGAATGTGTACTGTCACCTGCAAAGTTTGGTGAAAGAGGAATAATGGTCAGGGGCTATATTCATGGTGTGGTCTAAGTCCCTAAGTTCCAGTGAAGGAAAATCTTACTGCTACTGCATACAATGACATTCTAGAGAATTGTGTGCTTCCAACTTTGTGGCAGACCCTTTCCTGTTTCAGCATGACAATGCCCCCATGCACAGAGCAAGGGCCATAAAAAAAAAATGGTTTCTCGAGTTTAGGGTGGAAGAACTTGAACGGCCTAAACAGAACCCTAACCTCAAGCCCATCATACACCTTTGGGATCAATTGTAACGCCAACTGTGAGCTAGGCCTCATCACCCAACATCAGTGCCCGACCTCACTAACGTTATGGTGGCTGAATGGACATGTTTCAAAATCTAGCGGAAAGTTTTCCCAGAAGAGTGGAGGCTTTTATAGCAGCAGGAGGAGGCAGTGGCGAACGCAGGGGGGGGGGGGTTTCTGGCTCTCCAGAAGCCCCTCCCCTCCGCGAACCAACGGTACTGTACAGCAGCCGCGGCGCTGTCAAAGAAGTGTCCCCGACAGTGCTGTATTGTAGTATAATACAGCACTGCCGGGGATGCTGCTTGACAGCGCCGCGGCTGCTGTAGAATTCAGACTCGCTGTAATGGAAGCGCTCTATTTTTTTTGTGGGGGGGGGGGGGGGCAGAAACCCCCCCTTCTAAATCCTGCGTTCGCCCCTGGGAGGGTGGGGGGGGGGGGGGGTAACTCCATATTAATGCCCATAGCTTCAAGATGAGATGCTCAACAAACACATATGGATGTGATGTTTGGGTGTCCACATACTTTTGGCTAAACCTTGTATAACTACAATTACATACCAGTCTTTATAAGATCTCCATTTTAGAATTGTGAAATACTATTATTCATGTTATGTTGTTTTTATGGGGTGTGTGGGATTATAAATCAGAATTTGTTAGGACTGGACTATTTCTATATACTAATAACTGTATTCTAGTTTTTTGGTGTTCGGGTCCTAGATTTAAACTTTATTCTGATAAGCATTTAAATATTGTGACAAGGGCACTCTTCTGGTAATGCACACACATAAACAACTTCTTACTCTATAAACGGTGCTTTTATTGTTTCATCACAATAAACAGCATACACCTCCGTCTGGATGACTAGATGTAATTCTCCTGCCTGCTCACCGGTCACTATCTAGCATCGGTCGCACTGTACAAATGAAAAGGACAGGTTTAAATACACAAAACTCCTCCCTTTGGTCTAATGGCGTTATTAGAGCACCTGTGTGTGTTCAGCCGAGAAGTTTTACTGTACAAGGAGAGAAGTTTTTATGCTTTTTTTTATTTGGCCTAATTATTGGTCGTTCAATAAACTGGCCTCATGCTTAGTGTTAATGTTTAACATATTTCTAAGTTATCGACTTTTTCTCATTGTTTATATTTTTGTTTTTATGAGCACATTAGCGCTACTAGTGTATATTTTAATATCGTGTGCTGCAAATTCTTAATAAAATTTACATATAGATGCAAAATAAGGTCCATCCATCTAATCCGCACACGGCCAGCAACATTCAGTCCCACTCTGTTACCATCTTCATGATGCTACAAAACGGCATTTGTGGAGACTTCCACTTCCGTTCATGCTCGTTCTAGTTATAAAAGGTCCCTTATGTAATTGCCGGAAAAAAAAAAACAACTATTGGTTTATGACCAACCTTTGATCATGTAGATACTTATTTTAATTATAATTTCCATTTAATAAAAGCAAAACAAAATAATTAAATGCGTTTTAACAAGTAATCACCCCCGACCTAGTTAAATCACCAGACTTGGCATTTGTGTTCCTAGGCAGCGAGGCCACGGATGACTTCTGTAGTAGAGTATCCAGGACAACAAACAGACCACAGAGCTCAGGAAAGGACGCTGGGGTGTTGTTTAATAAGCTTAGACCTTCACACTCCCTTTCTTGCAAGTGCTGAATGCAGTTACTGACATCAATCACTGGCAGAACGAGCCATATTAATGCAGTAACACATAATGGTAGATAATCTCTGAAACCACCAACCTATTGCCACCATCTACTGCATTGAACGTTTCGTTTTACAAACTTTTGTTTGATTGCTATGAAAAGCGGCAGCTGAAATTTAACCTCATCATCACCAGAGGTTGGAGTCAATGTGCTTATTCAGGAGACAAAGGCGACGTTTACAATTTAGCGCCGAGTGGATGCGCCAGGTATATATTTAATTTGGTCAATGTGACACTACGTCTCAAGGTATCAGACTCATATGGTTTCCTTTGATTCAAGGCTTAATATTCCACAGCAGAAACCACCAGAGAATAACTATATAGCTTTATATCTTGCAGGGGCCTTTAAATAGTAATCTGGTAACTGGGATTAATAATCCTAGTAGATGCCAAAGCACAGACACAAGTTTAATTCACGAGAACAGTAATAATCAGCTTCGACTGATCGGTTACAGACATAAAGGGACAGCTGCAGGTGAAAGGTATTTCCACAGGACACATTAATAGGCTCACAGCATAATGAGCCTGGCTAAAAGGTAGTTTTGGTCCCTCCACAAAGGATTTGCAGCCCTAACGCTTGCAAATTGCCAGCTTCTGCTAGTAAATCACTTCTAGGAATCCTTTGGGATTATCTTTTAGCCTGACATGTAGCCAAATAATTCAGAACGGGTTCAATTATTTACAGATGGATTCAGTGATGCAGCATTAGGTGGATAAGATTATTTGTTTTGCTGTCCATCTCTATTCTGTTACGGGCATATTGCTGTAAGAATCTCCAGTTCCTGGTACTAGGGCGTTGTGTGGCCACAACGGATATTGCAAGGCTTTTGCCATATTTGTACATAGAAAACAAAACACAATCCTTCAAAGGCTGCAATAAAGTCCAAACGGCCTGCACATATTTAATCATGGAAGGGACGTGCCTGCAGGCTCCAAATTGTATTCAGTATCTTGTAATTCTTATCGGAATAGAAAATGTGCATTTTATATTGAAGGTGGGTGATATAAACAGGGAGTATGTAGTTTTATAATGATCTACTTTTTCCCCCTCAAGCTTCGAAATTTAAAAGGTTGCACTAGAATGTGGTAACAACCTACCAGACAGCCTTAGCTGTCAAGAGCATGCTGTACCACTAGGGGCGCTGTGGAACTGCCGTCACAAAAATCCATTTCACCTCTTGCAAAGTCAGATAATTGGATATGGTCATTTCAAATTAATATCTGTCAAACCGATAGTCTATGTCTGTAATTATGCGAATAGCACGCTACGGCGTGGAGGAGCGTAATCAACCGCAACACGTGCAAATACTTATACACGCCTTTACACAAACACATTCACTTGTAATTAGCTAATGTTAAAATTAGTTGCAACACATAGTTATTTGTAATGAAATGTAGCAGAGTTTATGGTTAAATATTATATACACATTAGTGAGATCTAAGGTTTAGAACACAGGAAACATATCATGTCTGGCATCATTCTAATCCCCTATTTATCCACAGACGTCCGGTTCTATCAGCTAAAGGATCGCACCTTGCGTATGTTAGATATGGATTATAGGAAATAAATTATCAGAATGGTATTATGTGTGTAATGTAAATAGACCAGTTTGAACTAGTTCTTGGCGGGAAGATTAGTATGCATCTTCTGGAGAGCTGACCCCCACCCTTGGAGGGCATTGTTTGAACTGGCCAATGACCTGCATTACACTGGACCTTCCTGAAGCCTGAACCTATGGAAACATGCCAAATCATCTATTGTTTTCACTGTATCACTGACTGTATATAAGCAGGGGTTCTGGGACCAGTATTCAGTCTCTTTGACCACAGACTTCAGGACTGAATGACTGTATACTGGATCCAGGGCGCCTGCGAACGTAACGGCTTAACTTATTTTAATTGAATTGTTACTCTGCTGCTTTTTGCTATTGAATCATTGTGCTTTGGAACCACATCACTGGAAGTGGACAATCGCTATGGGATAGCGACTAGACGTACATAACAAGGGATACACGGGTGATGCGCGAAGGCACAGTCCAATCTTAGATCGCCTTTTGTGCTCAGAACTTGCTTAATGTGGAGGGACAGACAGCATTAACTCTGGTTGTTCAGAGCATTAAAGCAAAGGGGTATACAACTCCTGAACGGCCCATTTGTGGATCCAATTCATTAACTTCTGAATGAAAGCACCCAACGCGTTTGTGTGGCCAACAAAAAAAAATTAAAATGAGCATGCATAGAGGGTACTCCCCTTTCATGATCATATCCTGATCTCAGCCGTCTTCTGCGCCAATCTCAATTTGTTAAGAGCCGTTTCATATAAAATAACATGCCTTTAGGTCATGAGGCCCTTCCCTCAGAGGGGCTACTAATTTAATATGTATCACATACTTCGTTCATAATTTTGCACATAAGCCTTGCAGCCTAATTTCTCAACATTCTGATATATACATATTCTGTACAGTAAGTAGAGATGGTGCTAAAAAGGACTAGTCATACTGTATGAACACTCCCTTTATTTTGCTAAAATGTCTGATGTATTTAACGTTTCTTTAGTATGGTTTCCGTTGTACCCAAACCTTCCACTGTCCTTACTCTGCCTAACGCTTTCTTAATCTGAAAGAGGAGGGGGTGAAGAAACTTTCTAGAGACGTTCCAATTGAATTTGATTGACATTTTGTTAATATGTATAGCTGGAGCTCTCCTTTATAAAACACGTGTTTCCAACAAATATGCCCTGTATCTATACCTGATCAAATGAGTTCTCTCAGGAACAAAAAGTCCAAGACACATGATCTAGCATAAGATAACACCAGATGCACAAACTTTGTAAGAAGAGACTGAAGGTTTATTATACAAATAGTAACAAATGAAAGAGCCGGCAGCGGGAGTAAAGCAAGGGGTCAGCGAGGGCCCTACATTCCTGGTCACCGGGCGCGCGATCTGGCAGCGGTGCGTCTGATGGGGGTGGGATTTTTGGGCGTGTCTGCTTCACTCAGTTCGGCCTCCAAATCTGACAAGCAAACAGCACAGTTAAGAAGAGTTTTGTTTGGAAGACACGCTGATACACTCACAATGTTTTAATCGCTAGACTTACCAGACTCCTCGTCGCTTGAGAACGTTACGGTCACTTTCCGGTTACACTTCCTGGGGGCGCGAGATTTTGGGGTCTGAAATTCATTTTCCTCATTGGCTTTTGGGGCTTTATTTACAGACTTAAGGGGCCGTCTCTTAGCTGAAAATGTTTTAAATAAAATAAGCATATTAGCATAGATTATAGTAGACCTGAGCAAACGTCCCTAAAAGTTACATAAGCAGTTTCATAGTATTTAATGGTGCAATGTGCGGTCAGGAAACATACTACCATAAGGAATGCATAGCATATAAAAAGTTACCTAAATATTATACCTCACATTTAAATCAGACTGTACCATCATACTAGCCCTCCCCCATTGCTCTACCGTGCACCATTGTGAAATCCTGTTAAAAAAGGTACATCAATTAAAGCATTGTGTTATAATATAGGAGATCCATCCGCCAAGTAGGGCGGAATTCATGGCCTTCTAATGTAAACGGGAAGGAAGAAGCACAGAAACCCGTTTCATTCACCAGAGCAGGAAACATTTCTTAAGCAAAAGCATTCTTTAGATAATTAAAAAAAAAAAAAACAATGTTACAGGAGGTCTCCACAAAGTCCATTCATCCCAGTTTTTAACCCTCAATGCACCAGTCAGGGTATGTAGAACCGGATACAGCTGTGGGATCCCAGGATTCGATACTTACGCGGATTCTTCTGCACGGTTGGCGGCGGCTGCTGGCCTCCAGCAACGGCCTCTCCGGGAACATCCAGGTTCTCCAAACCCTTGTTATGACAGACATTGAGTTTGTGTTCAAACTCGTCAATTAAAGTCTGCGGTAAAAGTTTGAAAAACCATGGATTAGTAAATAACAAAAAGTCACAGTGCAAATGTAACTAGGGCTGGGGAGGAATAAATAAATATCCACTTTCATGTACTATACATTTGTTACTTAGAAAAATAAATCATGCACTATATCCAGATAAACCACCTGTGACCGTACCCCGTGAAATATAACTGGATCTGGAAGTATTGCAATGTGTTAATAAGGACACAATTGTAAAATTAACCTTGGTGCGGTCAATATATTTAAATGTGAGGGTTACGCTGCTGGCTTCTAACTGGTAACTACCAGCGACCAATTACAAACAGTTCACCTGTACCTAGCAACGTGCTAAAACACATGTGACTACTGACGACGATCTGGCAGTGCTCCTCTCTAAAGCCTCCCACCACCCCCCACCCTCCTCCTGCAGGGGAAACTCGCCAGAAAATACACAGCATAGAACATATTTATAGAGGGGAAGTAACAGACTCAACAGCACCTTCAGGTCCGGCTTTGCACCCCGCCGCATCTTTCCCACGACGCTTATGAAGGAATTGTACACAGCATCGTCACTCAGTTTATCTCCATAGCAGTCAAAGCAATCCTGCATCTTACTCAGACCTTTCTCCGAGAACGGTAGGAGGGAGAGACAATGGGCAAGATCCCTCCACTGGCGCTCGGTCCTAAGAGGAATGTAGAGATTAGACACGTTGCACACAAGAGACACGTTTGTAGGGACAGGAGACTACAAGCAAGCAGAAGACTCCAGCGCAATATGCAGCAAACAGACGGACATGACGGGTCAAACAGTATGGCGTTATGCAAGGGCTGGAGGTCATGGGTGAGATTGCAGAATTCCAAACTACGCCGTCTGGACACTTTCACACACAAACTATTCCGAAAACTTTTGAAGAATAGAAAAAGCAGAACATGCAGACACTGGTAAAATAGGCAGCGGGACAGAGCGTCTCTTCATCAAAGTAGTATAAGAGAATATCCGCAGTCATACACAGCTGTTATCGGCTTTTACCTGGCTGTACGGAATCGGTGGCACATTTTCTCCACTAAACTCTCGGTCTGCTTGTCCTTCGTGATGTACGATAGGAGATGTCTGAGGGGAATAGAGACTAAACTTCAGAAACAGAACTGAAGAATCCTGGAATATTATCACTTGAACGTACACTCAGCACGTACCAGGAGATTAATGTCTGTACATAACCTTGTTAGAGACCAGCAGACTTTAAAAGAGGAACGATAAAGGTAAAAACACGCCCCCCCACAACATGCTTACAAGAGGGTTCATCACCAAATATTTTTAATACGCCCGATTTGGAGAACATACATGCAACATCTCAAGAGGACAAATTATCATTCTATATCTTTTTTTTTTAATTTAGTCATCTGTAAAATGCAGAGAAATTATATATTTAAAAGATAAACTAAGATCAGAAGATGCACAGTAGATTAGGCCAGGAGGCTGGCAGTTGTAGTTACTAGTGGGCACACCAACATTGAGAACTGGGAGATATTCATTCACCACCTTAAAAAGGAAGCTACATGGGACTCTGGATGCCCGGGACCCATTTCATGAAGAACATAGCACTGCAGCCAGTGTCGATGTCATCGTCTCCAACACACGCATGCGATACTAGATGGTAGTGTGTGGGTTGGTCAGAAGTGGGGACGGAGGCTCCTCTAGAGAGCAAATTTTGTTATTAGAAGGAACACTTTCTGAGGAGCAGAGTTGGCTCAGGAACACTGTTGTGGCCAGTTGGACACTAAGCTGGGGATGGTGAATCACAAGTCTTCACTGGGGTTTTAACCACATCCAGAACAATCATTACTTCTCGAAAAAACACAAGTGCCAATATAGATGCTATGGACTTTGTCGAATCCTTTTTAAATGTAGTCTTAAGACAGCGATCTTTCAGATGTACTGATCACTGACTATAATTTGGTAGTGGCGAGGTCCTAAAATTTTGGTCAGCAACCAGTACTCCCAATTTTCCCTGTCTAAGGCTGCTTGCTCAGAGTACTGAATTGCAGGACTACACCACTGCAAAATTGTTTGAGAATCTGGCAGAATCTAGCACCACTTTCTCCATGTCAGATGATGGGTGTCATAGGCAAGCTGCGTTAGCTCCACTCTAAGTCTGCCATATTGTGACTCCCACTGGAGTTGATCCACCCAAGTAAATGTAGCATTAACCACCATAAGTGGTTTCAGAGGCTGGCCTAGGCACCGAACCAAAGGAGGAAATAAGCTCTTTAAAAGAAAATCAAACCGTTTATTTAAGGAGTTGTCCGTATCTGGAGTATCAGGGTTGAGCCCATACTGAGCAGTATCAGGTGGGAGTAGGATAGTCTTGGGTAATGTGCTGGGTTTTGAAACATCTTTTAAAACTTTGAAGGCAGTAGTCAAGCCAAAAGATGAGCAAGTTTTGGTAGTGTTTAGGATGAGACCGAGGGTGTATACTGGCAAAGCAAAGGTCAACCACAAGGCAGCAGGCATGGGTTACAGAGGAGGTTTTGGGTTTATTGACAGTAAAGGAGTGTGGGGACTCGGAGGATGGAAGATATTGAGCATAAGATGGCGCAGGGACACTCATATAGAGATGGTAGAGAAACAATGGGACACAAAATATAAAAGGGGAGAGGTCAATTTGTGTGTCGACTCTATAGAGCTGGATTAAGTCCAAGAAAATGAGGTATTAAGGACCAAAATAGAGGGCCAGCAGCAATGGCTTCTGGGACTTGAACAGATACGTGAGAGGAGGGTGTACCAAATGTACGGACACTGAAGAAGGGGTTTGATAGGTAGGAAGTGAACTGGGAAAGAAATGTTTCGACAGAGAGGTCCAGGAGGATATGAGACAAATAATGTGGTAGGTGTGAAGAGGCCGGACTAGATATGGTTTCTTTAGGATTGGCGAGATGAGCCTGTTTTTAAAGGAGGAATGAGAATGGATCACCAAAATTAGCTTGTGTAGCAGAGTCCTTAGAAGAACACATATAATCTTAAGTACATAAACCACTGATATATGTAATTACCTCATGATCTTATGAAAAGATTCTTCCTCAACACCACAATCTGGATCGGACAAGCGGCTGATAATATCAGGCAAAAGGTTGTATACAGCATTACCCTGGGGAAACAGACCTGGGTTTAGGAGTGCGGTAATTTATGATGAGGGACATTTTCTTACGGCTATATTCTAAGTACCTTGTTGGACAACTCTGTGAAGAAGTTCTTGGCCAGAGAGGCTATTTCTTGGTCTGCATCTATGAGTAGCACAGCCATCTCACTAACTTGTCCTTTAACCTTCACCATGTCCTTCAGAATTAGATGGGTCATTACAATGGCTGAAGTCTTCCGAACTTCACAGGATTCATCGCGGAGTCTAAAGAACCAATGGGTAGTATTGGCATGAATTAGGTGAAGCTTCTGGTGTCTTGCTTAGAAACCATAAATACTGTAAGTTCACAAGTTAATCATGTACACAGATTGAGAAAACAGTTTCACAAATTCCTTAATCTTGCCATTACCTATACACAGTGGAGACTGCCCAGTGGTAGGCTGCATACTGGTTCAGAACAGGTGAAGACACTTGCGTATCACCTGACACTCATGAGACCTAATCTATACCCATGCCGTAGTGGTTCCCAGTGAATAGATAGGATGCAGTCCCATGAATTCAGCCTATAAAATCACTTCCACTATGTGTAGGTGATGGATCCACATTATTAAAGGCTTAAATTAAACTTTTTTCACCTACCATCAAATCATTTTCTCCAAGGCTTTAAGGGGGACACACATATTGGGTTAAAAACCAAACGCTGAGTTTTCTATAACCCTCGACTCCATCTACTCTAGAATCACGGTATCAAGGGGCATAAGGCTGTAAACATCTTCACGAGCAGGTAGCAAGATGGACTTAACCACGTCAGACGAAAGTAGGGCCAAAAATCCTGTACCCACTTATCACAATTTAATGACAACCGGGAGAGCAGAAGGGTTATAATGGCAAGTAATCTGCCTCCTAGGGGTGGGACATAAGCCAGCCTGCATCAACCTACCTATGCAACAAGTCTTGTTTGGCTACTCTTGAACAGGGCATGACCAGGTCAATAATATCACGGTGTATTTTAATCCAAGTGTATTTTTTTACCTGGCATAGAGGTGTGGGGTCCACGGTTCAATAAGGTTAGGGAAGCGGATGCTGAGGTCCCCCAAGGCAATCATTATATTGGAGCGAACCCCTGGCAGCAGAGACTTCTCCAGAAGAGTGAAGATAAGACGTAGGTGAGTGTCACAGAAATCTGAGCTGGAGACACATCAGAACCAAGAATGAGGATACAAGAGAACGGAATGGATGAGCGTGTGAAACATTCCATGTGAAAGATTCAATTAAAACATGAAGTCCGCGGATCTAGACGTTACCTGATCATCATGAATTTGGTGAGAGCGAGGGTGGCCGCTGTGCACAGGTCTGGGTCGGTGAACTTCGTGGTGCTTTTACAGACCCGGAGAACAAGGGGCAGAAATGCAGACAAGCACTGTTGTCCTACGGACACAAAGGAGGTCAGTTGGCACATTAGTCTAAGAACATCTGTGCCATACATAACCAACCCCAACAAGGACCACGTCCTGCCTCGCCGGCCAGTTGTGCAATGTTTTCTTTAAAATTAAGCAGTTAAATCGGATGGGAGCAGTTTTGTCCCACACTTACCATTAAGTAGCTCATTGTCACAAATCTTTTGTATTAGTTCAGCATCTGCGTCATCGGCTGAGGCGCCCACCAGTCCCAGATCTTCTTCCTCCATACTCTCATTCCCCTAGATAAAACAGAGCCTCAGAATCAGAGAAGCAGAAAGATCTCTGCACCAAATCAATGTGGTCCTTTCATTTTATATTCAGACACACGGATAGCAGGACTTGCCTAGGTCTATAATACCTTTCGAGTTTGCCGCAGAAAGTCCTCACCTTACTCTTCCGTTGCTTGTTCTTCCCCATTTTCTCCGCTTCTTGTTCCTCCTTTAAGACTCTCCTCCTCCTGAGCTCCGCGCTGACCGTACACTCCAAATGTATCACCAGCTGCAACGCCACGTCCCCCGCCAGCGACAGCAGGTGGGTGAGAAGATAAGCGGGTACCGTAGATGCTGAGAAACAAGAGAGGACTTAATCATTGGCAAGATCTCTGAGCTATTTAACACTGCAACCCCGGACATTTTCCTCACTGCACAAACCCACCGTGAACAGAATTTCTTCACTTACTGCACTAACACCTACAGAAAAGTTTAACGAACGTGCTCCTTACTCCGATCCGGAACATTGGGGGCAGCTATAAGCGGCTAGAAAACTGTATAGTCTAAAGGTCTCTATTCCTTAGAATAATCTGTGAATAAGTTCCTGAAAACTGGTTAGGTTAAAAAAAGCCATATATAAAAAGAGGTTGACTATTGTAGTGAAGTATATCCCAGAATCTCAAAGTGGGTATATATTTTGTTGGATGTGCTCACAACTGCAAATTAAAACACAAATAAAACAAGAACCATAAAATATAGAAAGCAGGGAAAAGCCCCAACAGCAGCTGCCAGTAAGTTGGATACATTCACCAGACACAAAAATGGCCCCAGCAGCACCTCCGCAGGTAACACTGCATTAACCGGGGGGAGTACTAACCTCACAATGGCAACATAACTACAGACAATAACTACCTCTGAAAAAACGGGCACTGGGAATTTATAATGGACTAATCCCTTTGGAGGCCAGTTGTGCAGAAAGTGAGACACAGTAGGGTAGACGGAACATTTTCTATTGAGGTTTCTCACATGGCCTCTTGGCACACTACACCAGGCAGAAGAGTGCTGGCATTAATGCGAGGCTAGCTAGACAAGATGTGCCCAATCAGGTGTCGTTACACACCTGCAGCGGGTAGTGGAACAGACAGCTACAATGTGGGGAAGGGGGGGCTTCCATGAATTCCAAATATACCCTCTGACTCATTTCCACAATTACATGTTCAGACTCTGGATTTCACTTCCCCTCTGTATGTCTTCTGCTTACATGTAGGAGAGCATATACTACAGTTCCATCATGGAGATGACAGGGCGATATTGTGGGCATGGCCAGGCCAAGAACAGTCTGAAAACACGTCACCAAACATGGAGAGTTGTATCCACTCCCTCTACCTGTGTGTATCATGTAACTAATGTATCCGTGCGGGTCATCCTCTGCTGTGTCAGCGCCTACTCACCTTCTCCTTGGTTGTTCATCTCCTGTAGGACCAGCTGACTGCATCTCTGCAAGATGTCTGCACAGACCTCCTCTGGTTCTTCCCCGATTTCATACACCAGCCGGACTGCGGTCTCTTTGAAGGGCAACCAGTGCATGTTCTGCTGAGTGATCCCTGATGTAGGATTTCACAGTGTGAATACACAAACCACACACACACAAACCACACACACACAAACTCCCCCCCACACACACACACAAACTCACACACTCTTACCAAAAAAGTTAGGTATATTCATATTAAGCATATGAAAACCAATTCCAGGAACGCTACTTCTGGACAGGTGATGCAAGCGCTTCACGCAGTCACTGAACAGTGACTGATTTTTAGCAATTTAATTGCTCATTTTTAATATCAAACTACTGAAGCATATTAAATGTTAGTACAAACTGAATATACGCAGAACAGGAAGTTCACTCTACAGCTGTCAATACCAAATTAGGACAATCCTAAAGCCTGGAAACTAGGGATAGCTGGCAAATGGCCCTACAGGATGTCATATGCATCACCAAAGTCCTAACACCTTCCAGTGGTCCATCGTTCCTGCTCATTGGGGGAGCCGTAGTAGCACAAGGACCTCCCGGTTAGCCATACATGCAACATGTCAGGGTTTCTTTACCCATCAGTTCAGATCCATGCCCCACATACTCAGATGTTGCTATGCAGCACGTATAAGAACACATAACAATGCAATCACACGAGTGGTGCCTTACTCTCATCACAGCCCCGTCTATACACATGGTCAGCAGTGCCAACCACATGGTCAGCAGTGCCCCCCACATGGCTTTGCAAGACAAACTGAGTTTTTACCAAAAGCACTCACCTCCGACAACGGCTTCGGTCAGATTTTGGAAAAGACAGTGGTCCCGTGGAAGCCGGTAAGGTGCAGATTTCTTACCCAGAGATGGCTGCGGGAATTAAAAAAATAAGTTTAGCTGAAATCCCTGCCAACTTGATCTTAAAGTAACGACAGGAGCCCAACTCATCCGCATTTTTTTTTTTTTTTTAAAGCGCCATAGCAGCCTATAGCTTTATACAAAACTAATCCCACAAACAGAACTGAACACCCCTCATCCTCATTTCAACTGACCTTCTGGCCATCTGTGATTTTTAAGATGCAGGTACAGACTTCTTGTGCCACCTGATAATCCTTCTGCACATCGGGGCCCAGACCCACGGTCACCAGAGTTTCCAAGTTACTGAGCACAATTTCTGGCTGACCCCTGAGATAAACCACACAGACGAGTAAGAAAGAGTCGGCGTATAACACTCAGCATACTGAGGAGGTGTGTATACAAAGACTCACCGAGACATCATACCCAGCAACATGATGGCAGCTCGACGTTCCAGATCAGAACAAGGCGACTTATGGGTAAACTTCTCCCAAAGCAACTGCATGACAGAGGGACGAATTTCCCCCTTCTGTACAAATTCCAAAATCTAGGACATTTAAACACAGATTAAAAAAAAACCCAAAAAACCAGGGGAAATAAATGATCCATGAAGCAGACAAAGAAAGAGAAACATACTATGGTAGCAAAACACAGAACAGATGTATGTAGATGTGCATACTTACAATCTCCTCCAAACACTGGATCGTTCCTGCAGAGGAGTCGACCATCAGCAGAGACAGATTCCGAACCAAATTCTGAGCTTTCACCCTGAAAGACCACAAAGGACCATTTGTGACACCTACACTAAAACGACACTGGGCGCTGGATCACTCCCGTTATACACAACTGTAATCCAGCGAGTGTAATCTAACAATTGAAAATGAAACCCTTATTAGTCCTTATATGTGTTTCTTCCTCTGTGCCTTAAGATACTTTTATATTATATGTTTAATAGTATATCTTTTACTAAGCTGAGTGCTGACTGATTTGGAATACATTAAAGAAAAGCACATTCATGCTATAAAAGTTATATGGTATAAGGAGTCCAAACATAAAATTCCATACTAAAAGGTTGGTTTATTTAAACATAAATTCCCATATGACTAGTCTATTAAGTCAGTTGACTCTACACTTCATATCTGGTGTACAGTATCACTCTTCTCAATAGATTATGAATGAATGGAACCCAGACCCGGGAGTCTTTAATGTTTTGCACTTAAGACACATCCATAAAAAGGACTACAAAATAAACGGGGCATTACCTGTCCGAGTCAGGAGTAGAAGTAAGGTACAGCTGCCGGTAAGCACCCACCACGGCATCACGGACACCAGGCTCCTTCGACCAGATGAGAGGAAGCATGCGACGTACCCCAATAACAGCTTGGGGCACCCCAAATTGCGACACAGTAACAAAGAATTCAATGACTTCCTGCACAACTAGAAAAATGAAAAAAAAAAAAAAAAAAAAACAACAAAATAAAGTCTTGCAACCTTCTGGAGGGGCTCAGGGGGACCAGAATGTGAGTATTTACCAGATGAGGCGGCCTCGTACATCATTTTGCTTATTGCATCAATGGCTTCCTCTATCTTTACGGCAAAATGATGAGCGTCAGTCAGGTACTGAACCAGCATTTCCTGCTTGCTCAATTCAGACTTCTGGTCCTCTGGGGGCTGCTCAGAGGCGGCCCCATCTCGTGAAGGGGGCTGCACTTGTTCCTCGCTTGTGGGGGCTTCTGACTCTTCATCCTTTGCTGGATAAATATAGTAGAGTGAGCTCAGGCGGTATAGTATACAAAGCCCTTTGAGAATAACATCCACTAATGACACAGATTTACAGCCAAGACCCACAGGACAATAGAAGATACCAGTCAGTGCGAAAGGGGTCACTAAAGCTTTGCCAGGTAGTGAACCCTGAGAGGGTTCTGAATATAGACACCCGTCGTTCTGCTAATAAAGGATGAGCAAAATTTGCACCTCTCCAACAACAAAAATGGGATTTATAAGCTGGCTGAACAGGAAAACAATTGTCCCTCAAAGAGGATGGAAAGTAACAAGGTGCACTATTGCAAGCAACTGCCATTAAAGAACCGTCACATGTAGGCCCTGAGGCGGCATCCACATAGGTACTTGTGGTAACCAAACAAAGCCAACTTCCAGGAAAGGAGCAGGTTTGATGCTTCTGAGGGGTTTCCAGAACTACCTTTAAGTCCAAAGCATTCACAGAAAGTTTATATTTGGGTGGGCAGGAAAGACTAATACAACAGTTGCAGAGAGACCACCACAGAGAGAGGCAGAGTTATTTCTCCCAGTGCATGAAAGTTTCACTAATCCTCTATCTTACAGAGGTGGGCCGGTGACAGAAAGCAATACGGTCAATCCAAGAGCCATATCCAAAGAATAATTGGCTTCTACATACATAGGGAGACTCTTGGCATGTCTACATATGTAGACAGACGGCCTCCCTGATAATAATAACCTACTATACAAGGGACTATGATCCGCTGAGTCTGGATGATCGCCATACCATTTGTAAATACTCTCTGTGCTGTCAACAGCTTGAAAAGTGGGTGGGGGGTCTAGAAGGAGACTTCCTAGATTGCAAAATGCAAGAAGCAATGGTTGGAAGAACTACTCATTCTTCCTGCCAAAGAGACACAATGACTGATCACCGTGACTTCCTCCTGAATTTGGAGAAAGCTTTTAGGTCTAAGTTCTCATCTTAAGTTACCCACGGTCTAAGAGACTTGATAATAGTGATTGGGGGAAGGGGGGGCGGAGTCAGTACCAGTGAAGATTTGCTCCAGAATGGTCAGCACTGCATTATCCTCAGAGTCCTGTCCCGCTGCAAACATGGAGTTTTCCGGGAAGCACAATACCCCTTTCTTCACCAGGAGGATGGCCCGTCTACAAAGAGAGAGACAGCGTCAGCGTGGGACCCGGTGCACTGGCCTTAGAGGCTCCCCATGGCCACGCTCACTGACTTGTAACTGGTGTTCCTCAGGAGGAGCAGAATCTGTTTGTGTAGCTGCTGGGGAGTATCTGCCTCCTCCACGGTGTCATCGCCCTCCTCGTTACTCTCCTGCTCCAGGACGCGCAGGGTCTCCTGCAGCTCAGGCAGCATGGCCTCCCACTCCTCTTCCGGGGAGATGACAACAGCTACAAAGAAAACAAGAGGGAGAGGGCTCAGTGGTCAGAAGCAGGGACCAGAAAACAGGTGCAGGAACTGGTGGTATTACAGCAGGTGAAGGAATTGGAGACAGGGGGGTACCTTGGGGTTTCCCTCTCTCTTTCTCCAGAAGTTCTTTAAGCTTCTTTGTTTCTTTTTCCAGAGGCTCCTTTAGGTCAGCGCTGCTAAGCTGTAAAATAACGTACTGGTTATAGAATAAAGAGTAGAACACGTCAACGAGAATAGAAAAGCAGCCTCCAACATACTGCACTGGTTTAGCGTATTAGCGCTTTTTCTGAGAAAGTGACGCTATATTACGTTTATGTCCCATAATGCGCTAAATGGTTCCTCCAAACGATTGATAATCACGAGTAGCGTATCCAAAATCCAACAGCTAGTGAACATCTCGTAACTCCTGCCTTTACATTTAGATCATTGGGGTTATAACAGGTCTACGCAGAGGGGGAGATAGTCACAAACCCTAAAGTAGTGCAAAAGATTTAGGCTATTCCTCTGTACATTTTATGCCTGGCATATAAGCCATTGCAAGTAGGCAAAGCAGAGACGGGAGGTTGAGTGATAACATGTGTAGGGTACTCACCTTACACGTGAAAGGATTGTTGGCCAGGAAAGAGGCCAGGACCTGTATAGCATTCTTGCACACCTTCACCGATTTATCAAACAGACGGCCGACCACCAGAGTGACAACAGACTGGAAGCGAGACAACGGTAGAGCCTGGGAAAGACACAAGGCAGCTTAGAAGACAGGAAGAAGCAGGGTTGAGGGAGGCGTCAGGACCCTTTGAAAAATTAAGACGACAAACCTCTCACCTTTTCCTGGACGATACGATTGTAAATCTGCAGGACGCAGGAACGCACGAAGGTATGGACGTCGTGTATGTGTTCCTGCAACGTGTCCAGAAAGCTCTCTCTGGTGTTCTTTTCCAACTCATCCAGATGATCTCCACTGAGCACACGGACAATCATCTCTCCCATCACAGTCAGCACAGTGTTTCTCATAGTGTACGGCTACGACCAGCGCAAGAAGGAAAACCGGTTAGTACTGGGAAGGTTAATTTCATTTTATTTATGTTTACAGGAAAAATGCTCACAGGAAAATCTATAACGTCACTAGAAAGGGATATAATTATAACTTTTCTTTTCTGCCATTGTGGAAGACTGTGAGACATTGAGGTATAGTAAGCAGTTAGAAGTAAAGGCACTTTAAAACAAATCGCTGAGAGTATATTTGTCCCCCATTATGCCTCTCCTTTCTGGAAGCCATCTCAGTTTTAGTTAAACTGCTTGGTAGTACTATGAGCTTCTGCCTACAGTGGCTTTTTTTCCACTAGTTTCTTGTGTCATCGCAGGGACCCCCTTTTAAGACCCTGGGGTCAAATTATCAAGATGCAGGCTTGACAAAAGTGGAGATGTTGCCTATAGCAACCAGATTCTAGTTGTTATTTACTACATGCTACAAAATAACAGCTAGAATCCAATTGGGTGCTATAAGCAACATCTCCACTTTTTTTAAACCTGCAGCTTGATAAATTTACCCCCCTCCTGTAAGTGAATAGCCTGTCGGCTTCTTTCACCTCGAGTCCCTGTGCCAGGTGTGTATCTTGTCCGCTCCACTCACCCCAGATACTGCCAATGCCGGCTGTCCCCTCTATACAACACTTTTCTTTTCATCCTCCCACCCCACTGTCAGGGCTTACGGGAGTGAAGCTTAAACGGCCTCTCCTGCTTGCCGGCATCTCCCCGGAATTTAACAGGACGGAGTGTGTGCACTAATGCGACAGCTGTGCCGATCGGTGTGGGCCGTGCGATAGTACTCCACTAGGAGTGAACATCTCAGTGGATCCCGATGCTGCAGTTCAGACAGGGCACCTTCAATACATCGGCCTAAAGCCGGGACAGTGTGTGAAAGAAAGACGACAGTTACTCACTGGAAGTAGAGTGTTAGCTGTGAATCGGAGGTGGCTATTCTGTGGGCAGTACTGGGTGGACGGTCCTCCTCCTCCGCATGGAGGCAGCTATTTTTCTGCAGTGGAGACGCTGTCTGACTGCAGCTCTCTGCCCCAAGCAGAGTACTGTTTTCTATGCCCTCTCCTGTCTGGTACCATCTGCCATTTAAATGTATTATAGCCTTCAGCACCTGTTTTTTGCAGTATTATAGGCTTTATTTTGTGGGGATTACACCTGCTGTAGCAGTGTAGTGTGTCTCAGCGTGCAATTATCCGTCTATAGTTTGGTTATACTTTGTTCCTGGAAGAAGCTTAATAACCATAGTTGCAGGTTTTATTTTGACAACTTTTAGTGTTACAATAACTATATACATACACACACGTATACATAGACACACATACAGTATATAATAAAAAAGATCACATTCATTTTGATAATAAAATTTTACTTAGGTGGAAAGAACAAAACAAAAAAACAACATAACTTTTTGGCATGCACTGGTGTCAGGCATTTGGCTGGTTGAGTACAGAAATATCCGTTTTTACAATCGCGAGATTTGCATCCAGCTTTGATACAATTTAATATACACGATTTTCTACATCACTTGGCACCATTTTCGTTTAGAATTTCACAAGGTGATCTTCCATTAATTATGTATACTATACAAGTATGTATTTGCAGTGAAACCTTTTACCACTGATGAAGTGGCTTCAATGAAACGTGTTGGAGGGTTTGCTACGTTAAATCACCTTCGTGTTGCTACATTAGTCCGGACTCGAGCCAATGGTTGTGTACACGACGATTCAGATAAGTCTCATTTTTATTATCCTTTTGTAAGCATTTTAAGCATCTTGATAATAAACACTTTGAAAGCAGTTCTACACGTGTGTAGTCACTTGGTGTGGCTTTGGCTTTTCTTTTGTATCCTTATACGAGTATTTTCTTCCGTTTCTGGATTTGTGTTTTCCTCTGGGATCATTACATGAGGACAACAGCCAAGCTAAAATTTATTACTTTATTGTACGCAGTTTTATTGAGATTTTACACTAGTGCAGTAATCTCTTGGTTTTTCTATACACAATAATTACATACATACACGTCTGTGCCAAACGTAAAGTGAAATTATCTTGTGGGCAGCAGGACCTGGACGCCGTGTGCAGCCTGCGCCCGCTCCTGCGTTGGCGGCCCTGGAGGAATCAGCGTAGGCTAGGTCACAGAAGACCTTGTTAGCCAAATTCACAAGAGTGATGTCCCAGTCCACAGCGGTACCCCTCTATGTGTCTGCCTCCTCTAGTGATATTACTTGTGTGTAAATGTTCACACAAGTTTACACCATTAGGCAAGCTTTGAAGATTTGGCATCTCTCATCATATACTGGGAGCCCAAGAAGAGGATTCCTCCACTCCGCTGTGGTATAATTTCGCTCTCTCTGAACTTGGCAAACTACAGGATTATAATATATGGCGTAGATATAGCATTACTACTATAGGGCAATTATAGGAGGCTGATGTTTGAAGACTTTTGCACACTTATCTCTGGAGAGAGAAATACCTAACTCTGCCTTTCATTGTTGCCTCCCAGCTTTCCTCCTCTATCCCTCTGATCCAGTCATCCTCCCCCATCAAAAGCCTTTTATGCATAGTGGGCACTCAGAATAATATTTCTAGTATATAACCTCAACTTTTGGCTGGCCCCTCCCGATTTATATTCACAAGATGGGAATTGGACTTAGGACCACGTCTGAACGAGGAGTGGTTCCACATGCTTAACAGTCTTTGAAGTGCCACACCATGCCTCCGCTACTAGATTCACTTGTCTATGCTACAGCTGGTGCACCATACTCCATTTGGCCCGTACCGGATGGGTCAAAGGAGTAGTTCCACATGTCAATCCCTTGCTAGTGATTTTTGGCATATACTCTAGGATTGCCTGGTAGTGTATGGTTACTGGTCATTTAGCACCCACAGGTGCCAAATGTTGTCCTTATGGCAATGCCCTAGGTGATATTACTAACAAATATGTAGCTACTTATATCATAACTCTCATAACCCTGGCCAAACCGGCGATTGTTTGGGCCAGGAAGGACATGGAGAGCTCCCTACCAAGGGCAGTCCTTTTCTTCAAGGGGTCCCCCAGAGGCAGACATGGGCTCCCAAGACAGGTGAAAAGCCCGCTTCACAATCTTGTGGTTGGAGCCAGTCAACTGCATTTTCAGGACCAAGAACAGACATCACCTTTGGATGCATAGGCTCAGGGGATGTTGACACGTGGCTATTAAAGATCTGGTAAACTTCCATCAACACAGATTCTCCCCCACAGGTCTGCCTTCATGCACTCTCAGAAAGCTTCTGCAATTGTCCTAGTGCCACCACTGAAACAAGGGATGGGGTTTTACTCCAACCTCTGTCCGATGCCAAAATGAGACTGCTCATTTTGTCTGATCTCAAATCTCAACTGGAGGTAATCATTGAACTCTAAATGCAGCATAGAACACAAGAAATTCCAGGTGTCAATTGACATAAGATGCCTATCTACATGTTTCCATTTTAGGAGAGGCATCAATGTATTCTTTGATCTGCAGTCCACAACAATTATTATCAGTAGGTTCCCTGGGTGTTCTTTAAGATAATAGTCATGGCAAGGGTCCTGCGTTGTCAGAGACTCACTATCGGACCCTATCTGGACAACCTGTTGAAGGCACCGTCCAATTCACTTCCAAGGAAAATTCAGCTAACGATTTGGTTTCTGGAAGCCCATGGCTTAGTGCCAGATCCTCCATGAGTCTGACACAACATATGCATTTTCTGGGTCTCCATATCAATACTATGGCTCAGAAGGTATACCGCTCAAAAGCTAAGATTCTCTCTCTACCCAAGACCAGTGTGTGAGAGTGTGTGTTTTTCCAATAATATCAGCTATCTTCATCCCAGGGGTGAAAGTTTCTGGCCTTCTCATGTAGCATTCAGGGTCAGCCAGACAGCTCATTGTGTCCCTCTCTTCTGCTTGAAGTCCAGGGATGAAAAAGAAGGATACACAGATTCCATGCCAGTTTAATTTAGTGTACCTCTTTTCCCATGCTCCCACAGGCTCTCAAGAAAACCTCAAGTGAACGGGTTACCACCTTACTGGCGGCACCAGACTGCCCACGCAGAGCATGATACTTGAACGTTCTGGCAATGGCGGTAGGTTACCCCCTTTGTCCAGACCTTCTGGTTCAGAGTACTCTTCATTGCCACCATTTCGATAGTCTGGCTTTGACAGCATGGCTACTGTGACCCTAATTCTTCAGACATAGGGATTCTCACAAGCAGTGGTGAGGATAATGCTTAAGACATGGAAGACTTCATCTTCTGCAAATTATCAGGTACAGAAGACTTCCATCCTTTGATATCAAAAACCAGGGTTTTCACACTTCCCATTTTTGCCTTCCTGGAGGTGGGTCTAGATAAGGGCTGATGACTTTTCTCTCTAAAACTGAAGGTTTCTGCGCACTCCATTATCTTCCAGCGCCAGCTCTGAGGAATGTTTAAGACTTTAGCAAGGGATTCTAGACGCTTAGCCCTTTGTACAGCCAACTGAACCATGGGATCTTTATCTGTTGCTCAGGTCTCACTAAGGATCATTTTTAAATTAGTCTTCCAAGTAACGGAGGTGAACCTATGTTTCTTCTGCTCTGCTTGTCCGGTGTCTGAGCTGGGTGCCGTGTGCTGCAACCATCCTTTAGTTTTTCCATTCCGACAGGTCAGTGCTCACTGCACCCTCCCCTAGGTCTAGCTGGTTTCATGTTGCTGTTTACATTTAAGTGGTTTCTTTTACGTTTTGTT
The DNA here is from genome assembly GCF_038048845.1 of Mixophyes fleayi. Taxonomy (NCBI): domain Eukaryota; kingdom Metazoa; phylum Chordata; class Amphibia; order Anura; family Limnodynastidae; genus Mixophyes; species Mixophyes fleayi. The sequence goes on along the minus strand of NC_134407.1, from coordinate 13,069,153 downwards.
GGCCCTCTCTTCTATGCTTGGTAATACAAAGACTGAGGTTGCTTCTAGACAGGACGGGTATAGTATGGGGGAAACTCAAAGATGTTTAAAGTGCCTCTACTCCTAGTCTGCCTACTGTACCCTATTGTCACAAAGAGTCCCCTCATATCACTAGAAACCCCACCACCTTTTTTGGCATCTCACCTCTCCATCCAAGTAACCCATTAACACACTGATATTGGGCATCATGATAGTTGGAATCCGCTCTGATAACTGCGTTATAAAGGTTGAGATGGTTTTCACTCCAGAGTTCTCCCGCGAAAGATCCTGACAGGACTTCTGTCCAATCTTCCTGTAAAATAAGAGAAGATTCTCAAATATCGATAAATTGCCCAGTACACAATTAACTAGAATTAACGCACAATTTACCAACAAAGAACATCATGGCCGTATCCCAACGGACAGTTACATGTGAAAGTATACAGTCATGATACTTCTTTCAACTGTCCCATATTAGGTTTACTATTGCAGCCCAGTTATTTCAGCATTAAAGAATCACAATAACTAAATGTGTTAATCTAATTGTGACCCTGGCAGTCTTATGTTAAGTGGCTCTTTATACCTAGCTGAATAGTCTATATTAAGATGCCATCAGTTCCTATAAATCCATAATTCTGAAAGCACAACCTATCCAACAAATAGGTCTTTCTACTGTGCCCAAAAATGTGGACTTTCTATCAAAACCAAGATTATGGGCTGATTTTTTTTATTGGGGATGGGGATTGGCTGCTCACACCTCGAACCAATTTCAAAAAGGGCGCGCTTGTAGGAGTTGGCACCCCTATACTGCAACCTTTAAGAATATTTTTATGCACCAGTCACGCAGAGCACCTTCCACATTGTGGGGCTAGATGGGCATATTGTCAGATAGTTTTTGTTTTATGCTATTTGGGGAGTGTTCCTTGCAGCTCCTCCACATCAGGTTATCACCCTTATATATGGGTTTGACATCACATACTTAATTTTGATAGCTCTGAAATATGTACATGGCTGTGATCTTGTATGATTCATGAGTATCCTCCCATGCTGTACATGTACCATCACAACCTCAATAAGTGTATGAGCTTCAATAAGACATGGGAGATAAAATTAAAACAAGCCCCCCCCCCCCCCCCTCACCTCATGATCTCCCCCACCAGAGACTTCATCCCATACTCTGTGGCCCAGAGAGTCACAGCCTGGACCAGCACTGGAGCCAAGTGTTCAAAGTGCTGCAAGAGCTGAATCACCTTCACACTGATACCTGCAAGAGACACAACAAATATATTCACACTGATATTGCAGAGAGCACCAATGAGAAGATCAGATGGGTTTATAAAGGACCCACATTGGTGGCATTTAATACTCCAGGTTCTACACAGAATAATCTACAAACAGCCGTATGCTATAAGCCTCTCCATATCAGGCATTATTATCTACATTATCAACACGTGGAGGCAAAACAAAAACAAAACAATTCCACCCCTATTTTGGGTTTTGTGGGGGAAGTTATTTTATAGAGTGAATATCATGTTACTGTTGTTTGAAGTATTTGATTAAAATTAATAAGTACCATTTACAGCCAACCAAAAAGAATGTATACGTTTGTAACATTTATCATTTTCCACCACCTGTTACTTTTATAATCTTAAAATGCTGAAATCCTCCAATGTATATAAATCACAAAATAGAGCTGAATACTGGCATGACATTGCCACTTGGGGAAACTGCCCTGAGGACAATCTAATTTCCAAAAACGAAGCCCATTAGTAATTTTATGGAGCCACCAAACTAGACTACAACAAAGTCACCTGCCATCAGATTACCAAAGATATGTGCTCATGCCTCCCCATCACCTCTTAATGAGCAATGACCTCCGCCCTGCCCCCTCTAGGTGCCGGTCCATCCTGTAGGTCCCCTCAGACTCTGCACACTCACTATGGTGGGCAGATCAGACAAAGGCTGAGAAAGACCAATAATAAAAGTTACTATAGGTCTGGCCTTACAGTGGCAGCGAGATCCTTCTCCACAGCCACCAAGATTACAGACCGAGGGCGATGAGTAGAGGTCATAACCCAGAGGACGAAGGAGTCACATTTGCCTTGGTCTCATCATATGGCAGACCTTAAAAATATGGGACTATTACACTTCAAACCCAACATTGCTGCTCTCTCTAACCCAGTAACCACCATTATGTGGGGGACCAACTTCTATGACAGACAGACAGACAGAGCCAGCGTACATCATTGACTCCATATAGAGCATATGTTGGTCTATGAAGACCCACTTTATATAGAGCACAGAGTACTTCCATATACAGGTCTCATGAATTGATGTATAAAATAGTCTGTCTCAAAAGGCTTTCAACTCAAATATGGATAACACCAGAATCATCAAGTATATACAAGAACATGCTAAATATTTAGCGGCTTCGTGTTGGTGTGATTCAGGCACTCGGGAGGTACCTCAGAAAGGTTATGAATAGATAGTGAGGTCAGCAGTACTAGTGGAGATGTGTGACTACACTACTGTACTAGAAACACCCAGGAACCAACACACCACAAAATGTAACTACCACACTGCACCAAGCTCCAGTTACTTCCTGTCCTGCCCTACATACTTACTCAGAGTGTCATTGGAGCGTTTCACAGCCACTCCGAGGAGGTGCGACAAGGCTTCCCACACAGGTTTGTTTTTCAGCGCTCCTATACTGGGATTCTCCATCATCTTGTAGCAGCAGCCGGTAACCATGCTGAGGAGACAGAAGTCAGACATGTTCATAGTCATCGGGTAAATAGAGGTTTCAGATATACACAGCTAATGCCATTTAACTTGCCATCAGATTACCAAAGATATGTGCTCATGCCTCCCCATCACCTCTTAGTGAGCAATGACCTCCGCCCTGCCCCCTCTAGGTCCCGGTCCATCCTGTAGGTCCCCTCAGACTCTGCACACTCACTATGGTGGGCAGACCAGACAAAGGCTGAGAGAGACCAATAATAAGTTATTATAGGTCTGGCCTTACAGTGGCAGCGAGATCCTTCTCCACAGCCACCAAGATTACAGACCGAGGGCGATGAGTAGAGGTTATAACTCAGAGGCCGAAGGAGTCACATTCGCCTTGGACTCATCACGTGGCAGAAAGACAAAATTGTGCCATCACACGCAACACAAATTATTTTAACAGTGTTACACGATAAAATGTAATTCTTGGTGGTCTATTCAAGGTCTCTCCAATACACACACACACACACCACCTTATGATTAGGTATGACCACATGTATAGTATACAAGATAGAAAGTATCCAAACCTTATAAACTCCTCCTCTACCAGTGACATGCTCCAAAGACGTCGAATATCCAGCTGAAGGAGATGGGTGATCGTCTGCAGGACCTTCTCACGCTCAGACTCCCACAAAAAGCCATCTGCTTTGGACTTGCTCTTCTTGCCCTGATAACAAAAATAAAAAAATTGAGCAAGTGTTTATACAAGAGAACTGAGCTCCTGTGTGTGTTCAGCCATTACCCTGCCACTGGGCTCCACATTTCCCAAAGCAGCTTTGTACGTCTCCACCTCAAAGGCCTCCACCAGGTGTACGAGGAGGAAGCAGGTCATCTTCAGGGTGTTCAGGTGGACACTGCGATCTGCTGTAGATAGCGTCTGATCTTCCAGGATGGACGGGAGCTCACTCGCATGTTGAGAAGTGGCTAGAAAATAATTAGTAAGGAATATAAGCATTACATTCTCTATTGAACTCAGTAGATGAACGAGCTCATGCTCTGGATTTGCTGTGCTCCTATCCTGAGAAAATGTAACCAAACCATTTAGCAATAATAGGGGCTGATCCGAGCTATAAAAGCACATTAGGATCACTCTAGAACAGTGATGGCTAACCTGTGACACTCCAGGTGTTGTGAAACTACAAGCCCCAGCATGCTTTGCCAGTAGATAACTAGCTGAGAGCTGGCAGAGCATGCTGGGACTTGTAGTTTCACAACAGCTGGAGTGTCACAGGTTAGCCATCACTGTTCTAGAAGGCAGATCCTGTTTCTTTGAATAAAACAGACTCATTTCAAACATGGTCAAAACTTTATTTTAAAATTTGTTTTACAGTAGCTGATGGAGGTTGTAGGGTGTTCCTCAGATATTTTTTGTGCCCTACCTCCTAAGAGAGGAGACTCCATTGTCTGTTCTCCTATGATGACTTAGGAGAACCCCATCCCTGGGTAGAGAAAACTGGAACAGCAACTATACCTTTTACAAGCAGCTCCAGAAGATCTTCTTTCAGGGCAGCATCTAAGGAGCGGAAGTGACTGCAGGAAAAGACCAATCGTTAGATGAAAAAGCCTTATAGGTAGACACATCCTACAGCTTTACACTAAGGGACTGGCAGACATTTGTGGAATCCTGGAAAACAAACCTGCACACTAGAAAGTTACATCACAAATATTGATCATATGATACTGGGGTGTGGTCAGGGATACACATTCAATTGAAGATATAAACTACATATAAACTGGTTAAGGTACTGCAGGTATCTAACCAACAATCAGGTATGATTGAGGTTGCAATCCACTTTTATAAATTTCCACAGAAGACCGATTTATCCCTTAAGCGAAAACTTGCCACACATGTGTATTTATGCAAACACTTTACAAAAATTGCATGGTCATGCCTGTTGGTGAAACAACCAAAGAAATGCGGTTTGAAAGATAGTCACAAAATCATATATAATTCGACCATTAGGTTTATAAATTGTGCCACAGATCAACCAGAGTAGACTGACCAAATCAGTCATTGCCATCAGATTACCAAAGATATGTGCTCATGTCTCCCCATCACCTCTTAGTGAGTAATGACCTCTGCCCTGCCCCCTCTAGGTCCCGGTCCATCCTGTAGGTCCCCTCAGACTCTGCACACTCACTATGGTGGGCAGACCAGACAAAGGCTGAGAAAGACCAATAGAAGTTACTATAGGTCTGGCCTTACAGTGGCAGCGAGATCCTTCTCCACAGCCACCAAGATTACAGACCGAGGGCTGCAAGTAGAGGTCATAACCCAGAGGACGAAGGAGTCACATTTGCCATAGATTCATCATGTGGCAAAAGGCGATAAGTTTTAGGCCGACATCTACACTTTAACCACCAGGGTTCACACTTGTGTACATGGCTCCAGCGAAACTTATTCTCCATTGATAAGTACAGCACAGAATAGTGTATTCCATCATGATTCCAAGCAAGTGAATACTTACTACAACATACTGTAAAGCGCATCAAAGTGCTCAAAGACACACTGAGGACCCTTGGAGCAGAGAGATGCTTTATAAGCTGCAGGAACAAGAAAAATTATATTATGAAACGTACATAACTTACAGGAAAGCAAGTGTCTCCCTATGTGAAAACAACTACCCACAACTGGGTCAAAATAAAGTGGGGAATTCAAATTGCATCTAGATAGTTTAATCACTTATTTCTTTTTAATTTTTTTAAAATTAAAATCAAAATACTGTAAATGTATAAGATTAAGTAGTGGGGACTGATAACATTAAGATAGGAAAGTTTGACAGTTGATAAAACAGCAATAGCTTTGGGGGAGCACACATCACCATATATATAGCACCACTAATTCCACAGCGCTGTACAGAGAACTCACTCACATCAGTCCCTGAACCATTGGGGCTTACAGTTAAAATTCCCTAACACAAACAGACAGACTAGGGTCAATTTGTTAGCAGCCAATTAACCTACAAGTATGTTTTTGGAGTGTGGGAGGAAACCAGAGCACCCAGAAGAAACCCACACAAACACAGGAAGGACTTACAAACTCCTCAAAGATAAGGCAAGAATTGAACTCATGACCCCAGTGCTGTAAGGCAGATGTGCTAACCACTGAACCACCATGCTGCCCCACATAATAAAAATTCAATCACCAGGTGGTTAAAACATGCAACACTGACACAAAATTATGAAATTCTAAACAAACATTTAAAAAGTATCTAGTCAGTTCAGCACCTCATCTGCACCAGATGTTTTGCCATGAAATGCACATGCTGACAAGTACTATAACCCACATATAAGAGTCTTACCACTGAGCTGCGGGGCCAGCTGACGTACAGACTGCACCTCTTGGACCACATACTGCCCCACGCCTCCACTCTGCAGCAGATCTTTAAAAGCCAACGGGATATTGAACTGGAAAGACATGGCGGAGACCTGAAAGAGAAGACAACAGATGAGATTTTTTTCTGTGCAGCACACCTCCTCCTCCATACAGCAGAGATAAGGAGCCAGTGTCCCTCCAGCTGCTATGGAGCTACAAGTCCCAGCATGGCCTGCCTGCACACAGATGTCCTAGTGCCCCATTAGGCTGTGGCTCCACAAGTGCTTCCAGACAAGCTGGCAAGTCACAGGCAGGGTATGCTGTTACTTATGGTCCCACAATGGCTGGAAACCAACAGGGCATGTTGTTACTCAGTAGCCAGAGAGCCACAGGCAGGGCATGCTGCTACTTGTGGTGCCACAGCAGAAGGAAAGCCACCAACAGGACATGCTGCTATTTGTGGTGCCACAGCAGAAAGAAGGCCACAGGCAGGACATGCTGCTACTTGTGGTGCCACAGCAGAAGGAAAGCCACCGGCAGGACATGCCGCTACTTGTAGTGCCACAGCAGAAGGAAAGCCACCGGCAGGACATGCCGCTACTTGTAGTGCCACAGCAGAAGGAAGGCCACAGGCAGAACATGCTGCTACTTGTGGTGCCACAGCAGAAGGAAGGCCACAGGCAGGACACGCTGCTACTAGGCAGGGAAGGCACCGTGTACACACACACTGGTAGATAACACATGGAGGGGCTCCTCCGGCCGCTTGAGGCCTGTGCTGGGACAGACGATGACCCGTGTACCATTAGCCCGTATATTACTACTCACCTCAGACGCCCCCGGTCCGGTGCGGCGCAGACACCGAACAACTCCCCAACCCGAAGATTTTAAACCTACTCCTCCCGCCAAAATCCAGCCAATCACAAAGCCCCGATCGTAGAGACAGGAAGCAGTGAGACAGCCAGTCCCAACGGAGTAGGTGGGCTTAAAAGATAAAGTAGGCCAATCAGCAACTCGCAAAGGGACAGCCAATCACGTGACGCAGGTGAGAAATTGTCAGGGGGCGGGAAGCAATAGAATGGCAGATTAGAATCTCAAAGACTACAGGTTCACAGAGAATTGATTGGCAGACAGAAGAGCCAATAGCAGACAAGAGATTTGCAGAAGCAGTGAGTGACCTGTGGGCTGTTGGGGGACTACAAGTCCCAGCAGGCTCTACTGGCTCTCAGCCTATAGTGGCACTACAAGTGCCAGCATGCCTCTGCAGACAGTCACTGGTTGTCTTAGCCTTCACTTACAGAACATGGATATAGAGATCTCAGAGACTGGGAATCATAAGCAGTTGTATATATTGTACAGTGTATCTGGGTCTGCCAACCACCAGTACACTTACTGACAGGACAGATAAAGCCAAGCTAACATCTAAAAAAATGTAAATATATTTTGTACATAAATAAAATGATTCCAGCACTACTTCTAATCCCTACACTCACTGATCCCTACTGCCAGCTGGATACAGGGGTGAAGCAGACACTACTTCACATGGTGGTGACCTCTGCCCTATTTTCCTTTGAGTCAATGTATTTTAGGAGGTGTTCCAAAATTTTCAAAATAAAGAAAAAGACCAGAAAGTATCACATATAACAAATAATAGCCAGGAAACTATGAATATGTCTAGCAGTCCTGAAAGGTGATTTTACAAAGTATAGCTGACGGGTACTATATATTAAGGCAAATCACTAAGGGGGGATTAAATGCCCTGCAATGAGCCACAAGGTGCATCTAGAGTGGTCCTGAAGGCAACTGCAGCAATGTAACCACGGGCAGGCTGGGGGGCATCTGCCCCCTGGGCTGGTCCCATAGTGGGCTACCTTGGGCTGGGTCACCAACATTTTTTTTGCTTTAAAGTGATTCTAAGAGGCTGCTGAGTCGAGTTTTGCCCTCCAAACAAAATTTTGACAGCCCTCCCCTGGATGTAACTTAACTGATTTGCGTTTTGCACCCCACAGAGGTGTGCTGGAATATCAGTGATGTTCATATCCTGTGGTGCCCATAAATGAACCCAGTCAGATATCGCAGTGAGGTCCAGCAGCTGATCCCAGGGAATTTAATTCACCCCTTTGTATCAGTCTGACCCTGATTAGCTGAATAGTGGTGCCCCTCCTCCAGTGCGGTGTCTTTCTCCATTGTAAGAGGTTTCTTATTTCTTTTTCAATGTATTCCTATTTCTGTTTCATACATGACTCTTCCCCGCAACCTGAATTACATGCTCATCGCCAGACTTTAGTTAGGTCCTGAAACACTGATTTTATGTCAGCTTTTAGTTGCATCACTATCAAGAAAACCTGCAAGAAAAGTGTTAGGCTAGTTTCTCAAGTTGCAATTTTTTTCCAGTCCCAGATCAGTATGAATGTTTCTTTTGTATATCCCAACTTACTCCTTGATATACCCAATCAGGCCACAAGACATTTTCCCACATGGTCTGGGGTAATATATGTACTTATTTGTTTGTAATATTTAGCCAGACTTGTATGTTCTTTTTTTTGTGAATAATGGCTTCTATCTTGCCACCCTACCACACAGTCCAGACATATATAGAATACGGGAGATTGTTGTTAAATGCAGTGCGACAAGTTCCTGACAGCAATTCCAACAGCTCCCTAAATGTGTAATTTTCTCCACTTATTGATGACAATCTTCAGTGTTCCATGGTACATGTAATACCTTTTAAATCCTTATATACCACTCTCTGGATTTTCGACAATAAGATCTTATAGATATTTTGACAACTTCTTGGGGACAATGGCTATCCCAGTTGGATGCAACCAAGGAAATCCTAAAAGAACAGCAGATCTTTATTTGGGGTTAATCACAATCACTTTCATATGCTAATTGCCTTTGAACAATATTTTGAATGTGATTGGCTATCTCTGAGCACAGCTACAACCTCATTATGATAGGGTGTGTACGCTGATGCAGCCCGAGTATTGGTTCTTTGTTTATTTTTCCTAAAAAGTGTCTATTTGTTTTTTACTTAAATTTTGTTAATTGCAAGGTCACACTAAAGGTAGAAACAAGTGTGACATGGCTGATCTTGATTCAGGCTTTACATCACAAGCACCTGCAATTTCAATAAGGATGTGTACATTTATTATATCAACTGCATATTAAGCACATATACTTCCAGCCATCAAACCTTTGTGCATTCGCAGATGTGAGTTCTTGGACTCAGCTGTGTGGAAGTAGATTGCTGGATAGAAACGAGCAGCGATAAGTAGTTTTACTGTACCATATATCAGATTGGTCATTTTTGTATATACATTTATTATAACAAAAATATCTGTTTGTCTAGAAAAGGCATTTTTGCAGGGACAGATAAGAGGAGGTGGGGGCTTCAAACCTGCATCTTGCCTGGGGCCCCATGTGGTCTTTATCAAGTGAAACTAAACTAGTGTTGAATCACTGTGATGTAAACAATAGAGTTAATTTGTTTTAGGGCAAGTACCCACTGGTGCTAAAACTATGCATTTAAAGTGTTTTTAACACAAGGTAATTGGACATTAAATGCGCTCACCCTCCCAACTGCATTAACTGGGCTGAACCTGGCCTGGATGTCTGGTCCCAGTCATCCTGGAACAGACAGTGTCTACATGTAGAGCCTTAGTGGTATATTTATTAAACTGCAGGTTTGAAAAAGTGGAGATGTTGCCTATAGCAACCAATCAGATTCTAGCTATTATTTATTTAGTGCATTCTACAAAATGACAGCAAGGATCTGATTGGTTGCTATAGGCAACATCTACACTTTTTCAAACCCAGTTTAGTCAATATACCCCCTAGTGCTTTACTACTATCTTCACCTACATTGCACGTCTCTCCGCACTGCTCCATCACCTGGTCTATATCCCAAAATAAACTGCTTCACTCAACCCTACTTTCTCTTGTCACCCTTCTCCTGCTCTCATGCGCAGAGGGTCCCCTCTAACTTACATCTCATGTCTGTCCTCTGTCTACTGCGTTTGTCCCTTGTCATGTCTGATGCAGAATGTTGTCTGTGTACCATGCAATGTTTGCTATTAATTGCATCCACAAATTCATAATTACCCTCAAAAGTACCCACGTGTGTCATATATGTCAGGCGGTACAAAATCCGTGACCACATATGATGAAGTAAATGTAGTGGTTGAAGTGGCCTATTAGACGGTGGTAGCCTATACCACGACTTCTCCTACTGCCTTCATTGTAAAGCAATAAAATTCCATTATTTACATTTTCCATACCGCCACTTCTAAATTTCCACTTTGACCACTGAGTAAATGGATGTGAAAAGCAAAAAACCCCATTATACTAAATGAGATCATACATATTTACATTCGTGTATTTGACTTACATTGTGCGGTTATGTTTAATGCATCTTGTTGCATTTTAGCGTGTCTACACGTCAATGCAGTTCGAGAACTTAGATTCCGCTCTAAACACATATCAACCATGTATATGAATGGACTGTGGTTTATATGTTGTTCTACTTTCATTATATCATGCGTTGAAAAGTGTATTTCAAACAACAGTGTGTACATAACCTAGTTGCATGATTCTGTGAACCATCTGTAGTGTCAGAATGAAGGGCACTTTGACTATAATTGACAACAAACTGAGTCACTCAGTCATATCGATTTAATAATCAATACTACAACACTTTATTATTATCATTTAAATGTCCTCCCTTGGATATTAAGAGCACAGGGATAGACGAGTTTGTGCGCCCCCTAGTGTTGTCTAGGACTAAGTTGTTGTTTGGTCCATTGTTAAATCATGTTTGATAAAATACAAAAGTTGCCCAAAGGATCTTACACACTAAAGCTGGGTACACACTAAATAATTTTCCACCAACTTTTTATGCCGATCGATTTTACATGCTACGTACGCTAGCCTTGTTTAGGACGATAAAGCGAAGAGCGGACGTCCCTTTAGCGACTTTTTACAGCCGTGTTGTCGTGAGCAATTTCGTACTCACCGTTGTGGATCGGTCGGAAGTTTATACACACTACACAACGGAAACGAGATTGGAACGAAAATATTAAACGGTACGACCAACCAAATGAGGCGACAATCGTCCATTTGGGCAGACTTTCCACCATCGTGTCACTGCACACACTGACCCGACTTTTGAACGAGCGGTCGTATGTCGGCTGATTTAGCCGATTATTGGACGAAAACCGTGTAGTGTGTACCTAGCTTAACCCATGAATCATGACTAGCAATTACTAATTTTCTAAATATTTTATTATATATAACTGTTTTTATTTTCTCTTTTCTGTTTTTTTTTTTTTTTAAATTAAAGAATAAAAGTTTTATAATTCCTATGAATTCCCTATTCTGGGCAGCATGGTGGCTTAGTGGTTAGCACTTCTGCCATACAGCACTGGGGTCACGAGTTAAATTCCCAACCATGGCCTTATCTGTGTGGAGTTAATATGGTGCGCGTGCGTGCGTGTGTTTAGACTCTAAGCCCCAATGGGGCAGGGACTGATGTGAGCGAGTGCTCTCTACATTGCTGTGGTATGAGTGGCGCTATATAAATAAATGGTGATGATGATTCTGAATCTCTGCTATTTCATTACGTGGTCCTTCTTGGTGTGAATCTGTAAAAGTAAAGGATCATAGTCTGTCTGTGATATGTAAATACTGTTAAAGGGGCTATATATTCCCCTTAGATTAATGGTTTATCATTGCTTGTGACGACAATTGGGCGGGAGATGTCTGAAAGAGGAGGGTGCGTACAATCTCTCGTAAGCCACAGCCACCAATCAGATGCCGCCGTCTCAAGCACTGAATGGCTGAGTTAAAGATCCATGATCAGCATTTAAGGCAAGTGGCCATATACAACCTGTTTAAAATTTAGGAATCTTAAGTAATGTATATAAATATATGTGGATTTTGTTTTTTAATGAACATTTAGAAGACAATGCAAACTTGGACTATGTTGTCCTTTAATAAGATAAGAGTCAGTTACAAACCACTTTAACTACTGATCCACAATGCTTCTTTGTGTGCACCAAGTGCATTGCAAACTGGATGCTTGCTCCAAAAGCACACCGTGGCCACTTTCCTCCACCCCCCCCCCCTCCTTTTTCCCTCCACATGTATTAAATTCTTTTGGATTTTGCTATGTGACGCATCTCTTCTCACTGTGAATCTGTTATTTGCCCTAGATGTCCACACTGAACAGGAGAAAAACAAACAAAAACAATTCTGACTTTATGGCTTGTACGAAGGAGATCCTAGTTGGGTTTATCGATCCGTGCCCCCCCCCCCCCCCCCCTTTCATCCTACCACTCAATAAGTAGCATCCACTTTTACAGACAAACGCGTGGGTCCTATGTACTTATTCTGTATCTATGTATGATTTGTTATACCTGATGTCCTGTGCAGCTGAGTTTTGTGGCATCTTACAAATAAGCAATGATAAATCCAACTCAAATGGGCGGTATAGTAAGTGGAAAAAAAAAGAAGGAAAAAGTAATTAAAGGAAGTGGTCAAATGTTTTAGTAGCAAGTGATACTTAGAGGTGTGCTTACGCCGAACGGCGAGATTCTGTCACATGCAAGTCGACAAAACGTTGTGCAGACCAACATAAACCAGCAAAATGGAGCTGAGCTCTAATCTACATGCCCGGAAGACAAACAGGAATATTTGCACACTAAACGTGTGCAGCAGGTCTGCGTTTGTTAAAGAAACCACAGATTGTTGAGATTCTTGGAAGCTTACCTCCGGCTCCAGCCAAACACATCTCATACAACTAATGACAACAGCACAAACTCGTTTACTATTAATTTATTTTTTTTACCAGCAAATCAGGAGAAAAACTTATCTTGGACTGTTGGTGCATTCAGAGATTGTGCACATGGAAAGAAATGAATGCGGAGAGGAAGGGGGAGCTCACTTCATCGTAGAGCGACATACAAATTAGTGTTTCATGATTAATACAGTGTCAGGTAGAAGAGACTTTTGGCAGTCCAGTTGACGGAGCATCAGGAGCTGTGGTGGAGCAGCGCTTGGAGAGCCAAATGTTTCCTACCCCAAAATAAATAACAAGAGGCCTCTCAGACACACACAGCACTCATAGTGACAGACACAAACACACGCACTCCTGGCCATGAAAGGTTTATAGGAGAGAACACACATCCCAACCTTATTTGCTGCTTTAGTGTAAACATTTGGTATTTAAATTCCAAGTACAAATAAAGGAAGACAAATGACTCAGCACCAAAATCCAGTAGTGGGAAGGAGTCCAGGTCGGAAAACGAAAGGGAATGTAAGAGGACCGACCAGGTTACAACGAGAGGGACAGGTTAAAATAAAAAGGGAAAAGAAGAAGTGAAGAGAGAAGGGAAGAGGCCTAGGTGGAAGCGACGGGGAAGGGGCAGAGCTTTGCGGGTGGAAGCGACGGGGAAGGGGCAGAGCTTTGCGGGTGGAAGCGACGGGGAAGGGGCAGAGCTTTGCGGGTGGAAGCGACGGGGAAGGGGCAGAGCTTTGCGGGTGGAAGCGACGGAGAAGGGGCAGAGCTTTGCGGGTGGAAGCGACGGAGAAGGGGCAGAGCTTTGCGGGTGGAAGCGACGGGGAAGGGGCAGAGCTTTGCGGGTGTAAGCGACGGGGAAGGGGCAGAGCTTTGCGGGTGGAAGCGACGGGGAAGGGGCAGAGCTTTGCGGGTGGAAGCGACGGGGAAGGGGCAGAGCTTTGCGGGTGGAAGCGACGGGGAAGGGGCAGAGCTTTGCGGGTGGAAGCGACGGCTTTGCAAGTGGAAACGACGGGGAAGGGGCAGAGCTTTGCAAGTGGAAACGACAGGGAAGGAACAGAGCTTTGCAAGTGGAAGTGATGGGTAAGGGCGCACAAGGGAGGCGGTGGAAGCGAGCGGGGAAGGGGCAGACCTTAGCGGCTGGAAGCGAGCGGGAAAGGGGCAGACCTTAGCGGCTGGAAGCGAGCGGGAAAGGGGCAGACCTTAGCGGCTGGAAGCCAGCGGGAAAGGGGCAGACCTTAGTGGCTGGAAGCCAGCGGGAAAGGGGCAGACCTTAGTGGCTGGAAGCCAGCGGGAAAGGGGCAGACCTTAGTGGCTGGAAGCCAGCGGGAAAGGGGCAGACCTTAGTGGCTGGAAGCCAGCGGGAAAGGGGCAGACCTTAGTGGCTGGAAGCCAGCGGGAAAGGGGCAGACCTTAGTGGCTGGAAGCCAGCGGGAAAGGGGCAGACCTTAGTGGCTGGAAGCCAGCGGGAAAGGGGCAGACCTTAGTGGCTGGAAGCCAGCGGGAAAGGGGCAGACCTTAGTGGCTGGAAGCCAGCGGGAAAGGGGCAGACCTTAGTGGCTGGAAGCCAGCGGGAAAGGGGCAGACCTTAGTGGCTGGAAGCCAGCGGGAAAGGGGCAGACCTTAGCGGCTGGAAGCCAGCGGGAAAGGGGCAGACCTTAGCGGCTGGAAGCGAGCGGGGAAGGGGCAGACCTTAGTGGCTGGAAGCCAGCGGGAAAGGGGCAGAAGGGACAGGAAAGGAATGTAAACAAGACGGAACACTGTTGGCACCTGTATTATAGTTTACTGGGCACTGAAGCTGCCAATAATACATTATTTTTGTCTTTTTTTTAAATCTTCATTGAAGAATAAAGTACACTAATGATATAAAGATGGAAAAGCCCAAAAAGTGAGAATGTCGGGAGCAGAGTATACGGATCGGCAGATACAGAAAAATAGTTTTGTAAAGTTCATGTAGTAAAGAGAAAGATGAAACATCTTAAAGGAGGCGAGAAAATGTCATGGATATTTGGAAAAAGCTTAGTCGGGACAGGTACGGGGAGGAAGTAATCGGCAGAAGCCATTTTTACAATAGAACGGGGAGAGCACTGATAGCTACAGTGAGGAGGAGGAATAGTAATTGGCACAGAGTATGACCAGACAGAAGACAACATAGGCTGTGTTTCGAGGGGGGGGTCTCCGATAACCATCACCAACATTAAACAGCTGGTGACATTGGGCGATCCCTCCTCATGCACAACCAGCACCTGGGAAGAAATGTCTAATACTGCCATTAACACGATCTGTAACTGTTCTCCTAGGATACCTAGAGAAGCGGGTACCACCCACCCCCTTATTCTCATCGCCAATCCCCCACAGGGAGCCGCGGCCGTACAGCTTTACTTCTTCTTCCTCTCTTGTGAGCAACGTGGACAGTACCTGCGGGAGAGAGTGTGAGATTGATGGGAGACACCGTGACAGTAGAAGGAAGGATGATAATAAATCAGATATATAAAGAGATGCAACAAAACCAGCATGCATGAAGGACGACAAAATGGTGATACACAGGCACAACAAGGGGTGTGGTGGCAACGTGGAGCAGCGTGACAGACAGGGCAGTGTGGGGGGGGAGGGGGGACAGGGAGTCAGCAATGTGGGGGAACAAGGGCAACAGGGCGTCAGCATCGTGACGGAACAAGGGCAACAGGGCGTCAGCAACGTGGGGGATCAAAGCAGACAGAGCAGTACCGTTAGTATATGAAATATGAATAGTCATGTTGTGGGTATAAAACATGGAAATGTCACATAATAAACTAGAAAAACTACTCACCATTTTCCACGAGGTTTTGTTGCAAGTCCAACGCAGGCAAAATGAAACCATTCAATTGAACACTGAGGGGATAAAGTGGATGTAAATGTGAACACGACTATCATACACACTAATAGGTCACCATATATGTCACATACTCAACTGCAGGAGAAATATACACATGTGATGGAGTACGTTTAATCTCCAGTCTATTAACCAGATGCCGGAAGCACCTTGTGCAATCAATTATATTTTTATGGAGGGGAGAGACAGGTCCTATATCCCTGATCTCAGAATCATGTATGAGAGATACATAATATACATCTCAGACCGTATAATTGTATGGAGAAGAGACACATATTCTACATCCTTGACTCCGTTATAGATATGTGGGGGAAAGAGGGCGGCTTATGGATTCTATAGCATATAATACTAATAACAAGAGGAGATACAGGACCGATTCCAGTTAGCAAGGCCAGAAAACATCATCACTGCAGATAATTGCACTCACATCTGTATTATCACAGCCGATCATCTCTCCATAGGACACTTGGTGGCACAGACAGTACGTAGGTTCATTGGGGTCCACCGGCATATCCAGCACATCGGAGGGGTGCACCTTCCCAAAATTACTGGCAGGGGCGCCGTATTCAACCCTGAGCAGAAAGAAAAAGGCCAGAATTGCTGCAATTTACTGAAATTATACAGCCGCCGTCCGATTCTCCTCTTCCCTAGGTTGGTCCCACCCAAAATCACCGAACCCCAGATGTTCACCACTTACGTCTGAACAAGTTTAATCTTCTTCTGTCCGATCTTTGCCGCCTCGTCATCCGAGTTCTTCACCTTCGACCTGACCTTTGGGGCTTTCTTCTCCTTTTGACCTCTGCCTTCTGCAGGGAGGATAATCAGAGTGTTATCCCAATGTTAGGACAGGAACAAATGGGTCTAGGGGCCAGATCTGGGGGGGTAAGAAAAAAAGAAGTGATGGTTTATTTTGAAAGTTTGTGCGCTAAGGGTGCAAGAATTCAATATGCCCCATGGTGGAAACTCAATCTGTAAATCTTGACGGAGGCTAAACAATGATTAGATTAGAATACAGGGCAATAGATTTAGATCATGAAGGTAAGACATGAACATGCGGAGGAAAATGGACATATACAGATAAATAAACCAGAAGGATGCAGGTAATTAGACAGACACGGTCGTGAAGAAAAATTAGCGGGGTCAATTGAATAATGGCTAATGGTGCGGATTTTACAACAGGCTAAGCAGCCATAGTGGAAGTTTATAGGAGATCCTGGAGAATACCAAGTTGCAGAACAAATGATGGATAAATACTATATAGCTCCAGAGGAGGAATTTGCATAGAGGGAAGCAGGACATCCAGCAGTGGGATGGGGAAGTAGAGAATCTAGGAAAAGATAAGCGGACAAGCTATGGGGTGATGGACTGTTGGTCAAGGTCTTGGGGCAGGGGAATGGCCAGGCAGAAGGTAAGCTGCTCACTCTTTTTGCCTTTGCTAGAGCAGCTATCATAGTCACTGGATTCAATGTGTTTCTCCTTCAGATCGGCTTCAAATCGGGCCAGGTCCGTGTCCAGCCTCCGAATGTGTTTGTCTACCTGGGTGGGGGAAAGAGAGGGAGAAGGTCAAATCACATGATGACAAAAGCAAACGCCTAAAACATGACACCAGCAGGTCCAGAGACAACTGGATTTAAGTTTCAGACACCAGAAACATATGGACCAATTGGTTTACTGCCTTTTTGGTGGGTTTTTTTTGTAGAATGTTTTTATGGAATGAGAGAGGTGGACTTATTTCTAAATCTTCACAGGAGCGCCTCACATTTATCCCATAGAGACTATGGCAGTGGATCCCAAACTTTCTCAGTTCTAGGCACCCTTAGGGTCTGATAATTTTTTTAAGGCACCCCTAAGCCAAATTACCAAGTAGACCCCCACCCACCTTTGCTTTCCAGACACCCCTTTGAGATCACCAAGGCACCCCAAGGAGCCGTGGTGTACAGTTTGGGAACCACTGGACCATGGCCTTTTGACCTACACAGTGCTGGGAGAACATGCTATGCCAATAAACAGATAATTTTGACTGAACTAGATATATCTAGACAGACATGGTCTGGGAGGGATGAGGAATATCCAGATTGCGGTCTTTATTTTACACTGTATAGACATATAGGCATGCTTGTATAATGTGACAAGCTTAGTGTTAAGAACGTACGTACAGATATGTTTCTTAGACTGTGAACTAACTTGGGCAGGACATTATATTACAAGGAGTACAAGCACAGTGGATAATAATGAGGTGTGTCATTAATGTGGCATCTGATTGGACAGGAGCAACAGCCAATCCAGTGTTACATTACTTACACACCTCCCATCCGTAGTGGAGAATGCCATGGATGGTGTTGAGCCCCCTACCCCCAAAAACCACTAATAAGGAGTGGGGGCACTACTGAAAGAAAAAGGAATGTCCAAATGTGACAAACTCTTTAAGATCATATGGACAAGTAATGCCACAAATATATTTTTCCAAATGAGCCCGCTACCACTAATTCAAATTGAGGGGGTGAGACCTTACAGTTTAGTGCTTGTCCTACTTGGCACAATTAAGGCCAAGATTTCTAGGCTGACAGCAAAAGAGAAGTGGGAAGGTAAACTGGCAGCATCTTTTGGTTGCTCATGAAGTTAAATTGACCGTCCCAGCAGCTTTCAGAGACAACTTTTAGGACAACCATAAAATTTCACCAACATAAAAAGGTTTCAAAACATACACAATACACTGGATTCTTAAACTGGCCACAAGCATATGGATTTAATGCTTTCCCCTAATGAACATTTATCTAAATCAGGCTAACGAAGATCTTATAGTTGTTAAATCACTAATTTGATTGCACAGTAATGCGAGTTATTGTCAGTGAAGAGAGAATACCGATTCATTTAGTTTAAAGGTGCTTACAGAATGATCTTCTCTACTGAGTCAATAATAGCGAAATAATACACTGTTCAATATGGTCATTATATAATACCTCACATGGGAAAATGGGATTGTGAACTTTCCCCGATTCCATTGGGTAACACAGACAGAGGGGAATTAAGCTCCACCAACAACAGACAGCCCCCTCCCCCCATCGACCCCCTTTCCCCAACACCAAAACAAAATGAAACTGGAATGGACAACATGTATGGACTGAGCCTCAGGCATTTGAGGGCTCTGAGAAGACTGGTCCTTATTTTGTCAGTCTAAGTGCCAGTGCTTCCTATGGGTGCAACATCACCCCCAATTGCCAATCTGTGTACCCCAGATGGAAGAAAAAAAATGATCAGACTATGCAATAAATGCTTATACCTACAACATACCTGGCCTGACCTCCCACTAGGCAGCTTATTCGGATCATATTTTATAAAATAGGAAACCAATAAACTAGCTAGGGAGGATCCTAAAGAACGGTAACGTGTGACCGTATGACTTAATAGCAATGTCTGATTAATATAGTCTTTACGGTTGAGATATTAAACAACAACCAAATTGCAAAATGGCGATTACTCTTACCGGTAACTGTCTTTCCTTGTAACCTCCATGACACCAGGAGTGATGGGCCCGCCCACCTGAAGGGACAGGAAGTGGAAAGTTTAAATACCTCCCTCCTTCACATTCCCCAGTGTACGACAAATAACCACACAGGCCCACAGACTACAGCGTTATTAGGGAAGGAATCAAGGGTATTGTCAGAGTTTACAAGGAAAGAATATTACCACCAAGAATAACCTCTAGGACACCACCACCAGGAGATATCACAGGGAGCTACGATCATCTGAAGACCTTTACTGGACTTAACTGGAGGCTAAATCTTGGTTTCCCAGGTCATCCAGTTTGTAACGTCTGGAAAATGGTATGGTCCAGCCTGGTATGCAGTCTGGACCATACTGCAACCCTTCCTACTGCTCATTGGGTGGTAAATGCTCCTTCTAACCAGCAGGCCCTCTTCGTAGGAGCCTTGTCTACCACCTTATGGCCACTTTTCCCTCTAAGAGGAGCGGTCTGTAACTCACAGTATTAAAAGGTAACTGGCTCATAAATCCTGTAGATTGTGCATGCTGCTAATCATGGTGGACTCCTAATTAGGTGAACCGTTTAACACATTTACCTTCCAGTTTGCTCATTTTAGAGGGAAAATTGCTTATACGGGATACAGATTGCCTACATGGTCCTTCGGACATTTGTGGTCCTACTAGCTTCATTGCATTTACTTCCCCCGGAAACTGGATAGGTAGTTGAACATGCATCCTCCAGTGTTGTATAACTTGTATATTGCAGAAGGCATCTTCTCACATTAAGACATCTAAACGTTTTTATGATCATCTGTGCAATCCAGCAACTTCTGGGAGGAAAAACGGTTGTAACCATCTAGTATAACAAACGGAGATTTTTTTAATTTACTGATGCAGCACTGGTTCAGGAAGCAAAAGATTCCTGTTGGCTACTTAGATCCATATTCTTGTTCTGCTAATTTCATTAGATGAGTGAACTACTCTTATGGCCACGAGTCTGATCCCTGTCTTGTCTTCTCATTTTCTTCAGCACTCTTGGAATGATGGCAAGAGGAGGAAAAGCATAATCCAGTGACATTCCCTTCTGTGCTAGGACATTGTCTCAAAGAAAAATTTCTTGGAATCTACTCCCTAAACCCTAACAGACAGGTCTACTCCTGGAATATCCAGTTTTATGGATACCCTTCTAGACATTGTCTGGTCCAGACACAATTCCCCTTGGATTACTTAAGTTGTTGACGGCTCTGAAAACCGTACTGTTTTCCACTCTCAGATAAACCGTTTCTTTGCAGGACCTTACAGACTATTAGTAATTCCTTGTACTTTTAGGAAATCCTCTTCTCCTCTGTCCAAGTCAAGGACCAATAGTGCTTCCCATCCTGCTTGCTTGTATCTTCGATAATTACAATGGGGCGTCTGAGTGTCCAAAGGACTCCCTAGACCAGGTTCTCTGTGGACCTCCAACTTAGAACTTGTTGGAACTGACAACACCATGAGTTGGTTAAATATCCTCATTCCTTTATCTTCAGTACCCACCTGTTCAAAGATTTGTCTCCAAGATTAACAGGAACGTTGATAGTATTTCTACCACAGGACTTCTAGTGCTTTTTGGAAAAGTCATCTGCTAGAATTTTCTTTTTTCTTGAACTCCTACTTTTTCAGGGAGCCACAAAAAAAATTTTTGTACCTTGAATGGCTTCTTCTCGATTGAAAATCGTTTTTCGCATCTGCCGCGTTATCTAGTATTTCTAATTCTGAATTAAACAGACAGTATACAAAGCCTGGATTCAGATCCCATGTTCACAGTCCAATATTTCAGACACATCACCTCTAGCAGTTCTAGAATGTTGAGGCATTCAAAATGTAATCAACGGCTTTACTGAGGACTGATGAGGGATTTTTTCCTCAAGGAAGCAATTTTTAAATGGCTTTTAAATTGTTCTAGCAATATTTTTAAGGACCTGGCAACACTTTTAGAAGCAAATTGTCTTGAAAAGAGTAAGGATTGCTTCTCAATTTCTTTTAAGCACTTCTACCTTCTAATCCATCAGGACATCCTCATCATCAAAAGGGAGCAGTTTTCTTTCAAAACATACCTTCTTTTAATTAAACCCTAAATAGTTCTGTATACTGGAAACAATCTTTTTGACCTAGCCTCCCTCACTCCCTCAATGTTTATAGTGGACCTGATGGATATAAGCAGGATATCAGTTTCCTGGGCTGGGAACAGAAATGAGACATTTCACCTAACAAGTCCTCCTCTCCTTCCGCTATCTTTCGATTCTGACCTATTCCTTCTGAATGGGGACATCCCGATCTCGATGTCACGAGCAAACATATATTTGATTGTGTTCTGCATTTCCGACCTAACCAGTTCCATAAAGTTTCTCTTGGCTCAACACACGGCTACTTATACGACAATAACATTTCTTCCCATGTATGCCCCATTTCTTCCCATGGGACTTATACTGGGATCTTCCTTGTTCCCCATAAAAATAGCATTGGGAGTAATAAAACCCCCTGTCGCTCCATGGGCCAATAAGTAAACAGAGTAGATAGGGAGGAATGTAATAGGATTATGATCTCCTACTCCGATGCAATGTAATTATGGCTCCAAAGATTTGAGGCAGGAGAAGAATTCAGACGTCAACTTTATCAGCAGCAGGATTCCTCCTGCGCTAACTCCAAAAGATATCTATATGTCTTCTTAGCTGGTCCTCGTGTGTAGTCCCAGCCTGTACGTCAACCGAAATCCTGACTGCCGAAGCTCACAATTGCCCAAGACCTCAGACAATACTCCTGGAAGCTGCTCACACTCACGAGTCTCTCGCCAGAAGCTCGAAGTCGCGTCTTTGGCTGGCAACAATCCTGACGGCCCTGCTTATCACCAAGTAGCCCACAGAGGGAAAGGTAAGAAGACCTCCGATACTATTATGAAGGATCAGGGCTAGGACTCTTAATAAAGTAAAAATACATCTTGTCACACCTCTCTCCTCATGGGGCAAATGGAGTACACTGGGAATGTGGCTTAGGGAGGGTTAATTTAAGCTTTTCATTTCCAATCCCTACATGCAATCGGGCCACTTTCACCTGATGGAGCGGGTGCAGTCATTGAGGCATAAGGCAGCGATATTATTTTTGTAGTAATAGGTTTTTCGATTTTCACTTTTACATAACACATTCACTTCTCTGAAGCAAAAATGGAATCTTTAACTAAGCAAGTTATTAATAATAATGCATCACATTTAAAATGTGTTTGAAGGACTTTCATAAAATTCAGACGTGAAAGGGGCCAGAGGCCTGATATATTAAAGAGCTTAAAGTGTACCCGTTGCCTGTACACAATGAACGTTTATGAGGAACACTGTATGTGCGACACAAACCTACTCTCCGGAGACGTCTCCTGCCCAACCTCCTACTTCTTTACAACCGCCACTTCCATTAAATGATGCCTTTCGGTCCTTATCCTAAAATACTGCTCAGATTTGTGTTACAGATCATGACTGAGGGGGAACATTCGGAACGGTCTTTATTACAGGTGGCACCTGATTGAGTATTTTAGATTATTATTATTATTTTTTTTTTACATTAGACAAAGAGTGCCTAGAACTAAACTTCACCACCGAAGTGCAAGGCGCTAAATTCATCCTATTTATATTTCCTTTGCAGAGTGGAAAGGATTGTCAGCTCCTCCGCAAACCAAGGAACGCATCTATAAATGTCCTGTCTCCACCCATGCAAAAAGACTGCTACGTAAAATGAGGCACACCGAGGTGCCCATTCTGTAATTAGCAAGTGGCGCTCACACGCCCCCTAATCGCTTCCATCGGTCAGTGCTCCTCCGCTGACGTCACCAACTTGGACTTATTTTCAATTACGTTTCAAACAAGTTTATCAGGCAAATAATGTCCATACCGCTATAATGTACAGCATGGAGCAAGACTCTAGCTGCGTGGTAAATATATAATGACCACATGACACATTCCTCTGGGGGCAACTCAAATATTAAACAGTGTGTACATAAAATTACTGTCAGCTCTATGCATTGTGTGCAGCATGTAACACAGAATTAAGTGTGAGTGGTGGTGGATGACAATCGCTCACCATCTCATAGGTCTGCATGGCCAGCTGCACTTTGTCATCGCCGTACTCTTTGCACTTGCCGTACGCCTCCTGCACTTGTCTGAGGAGCTGCAGCTTTTCCTCGGAACTCATTGTGCGGGCGCTGCTCATATACTGACAGGACAGGCGGTCTATGTGGCATTTCAGATCTGGAGGAAAAAATAGGATCATAGACACACTGACCAGGGAAATAAATATTGAAAAAAGGGTACATTTGTTTTTTTCGTTCAAGTGTGCAACCAACTTTTCATTCCCTATGCAACTCAGTGAAAGCACACAATCACCAGGGCATGCCATGTGGAGGGCAGCGAGTGCAGAATAATCACCAGGGCATATCCCATGCAGGTCAGGAAAAGCACACATACGTCACACTGCATGCAAGTAATTGGGTGTAGTACTAGGTCAGTGTCATATTTTGCTGTTTGGTGACTGTGTGCAGAAATATAAAACATTAACACCATTTTCCACACTCACCTTCTGTTCTCTGGTCAAGATCTCTCATCAACTGGAAGTTCCTTTGAAGCTCAAATGGCAAATTTTCTATACCTGTGAAAGGTTAATTTGGATTCAAGTCATTCTCTTGATGCCAATAATTTGCTCCACTTGTATTCTATCACACTTACTATGTCCCCTCTCTATTCATGTCTGTTTTAAGAAATTACCCTCTCTCCATCAGCTCCCAGGCTATCCCTCTCATCACTCTCTCCGCCAGCTCCCAGGCTATCCCCCTCGTCTCTCTCTCTCTCCGCCAGCTCCCAGGCTATCCCCCTCGTCTCTCTCTCTCTCCGCCAGCTCCCAGGCTATCCCCCTCGTCTCTCTCTCCGCCAGCTCCCAGGCTATCCCCCTCGTCTCTCTCTCCGCCAGCTCCCAGGCTATCCCCCTCGTCTCTCTCTCCGCCAGCTCCCAGGCTATCCCCCTCGTCTCTCTCTCCGCCAGCTCCCAGGCTATCCCCCTCGTCTCTCTCTCCGCCAGCTCCCAGGCTATCCCCCTCGTCTCTCTCTCCGCCAGCTCCCAGGCTATCCCCCTCGTCTCTCTCTCCGCCAGCTCCCAGGCTATCCCCCTCGTCTCTCTCTCCGCCAGCTCCCAGGCTATCCCCCTCGTCTCTCTCTCCGCCAGCTCCCAGGCTATCCCCCTCGTCTCTCTCTCCGCCAGCTCCCAGGCTATCCCCCTCGTCTCTCTCTCCGCCAGCTCCCAGGCTATCCCCCTCGTCTCTCTCTCCGCCAGCTCCCAGGCTATCCCCCTCGTCTCTCTCTCCGCCAGCTCCCAGGCTATCCCCCTCGTCTCTCTCTCCGCCAGCTCCCAGGCTATCCCCCTCGTCTCTCTCTCCGCCAGCTCCCAGGCTATCCCCCTCGTCTCTCTCTCCGCCAGCTCCCAGGCTATCCCCCTCGTCTCTCTCTCCGCCAGCTCCCAGGCTATCCCCCTCGTCTCTCTCTCTCCGCCAGCTCCCAGGCTATCCCCCTCGTCTCTCTCTCTCTCCGCCAGCTCCCAGGCTATCCCCCTCGTCTCTCTCTCTCTCCGCCAGCTCCCAGGCTATCCCCCTCGTCTCTCTCTCTCTCCGCCAGCTCCCAGGCTATCCCCCTCGTCTCTCTCTCTCTCCGCCAGCTCCCAGGCTATCCCCCTCGTCTCTCTCTCCGCCAGCTCCCAGGCTATCCCCCTCGTCTCTCTCTCCGCCAGCTCCCAGGCTATCCCCCTCGTCTCTCTCTCCGCCAGCTCCCAGGCTATCCCCCTCGTCTCTCTCTCCGCCAGCTCCCAGGCTATCCCCCTCGTCTCTCTCTCCGCCAGCTCCCAGGCTATCCCCCTCGTCTCTCTCTCCGCCAGCTCCCAGGCTATCCCCCTCGTCTCTCTCTCCGCCAGCTCCCAGGATATCCCCCTCGTCTCTCTCTCCGCCAGCTCCCAGGATATCCCGCTCGTCTCTCTCTCCGCCAGCTCCCAGGATATCCCCCTTCCCTCTCTCCGGCAGCTCCCAGGATCCCCTCTTCCCTCTCTCCGCCAGCTCCCAGGATCCCCTCTTCCCTCTCTCCGGCAGCTCCCAGGATCCCCCCCTTCCCTCTCTCCGCCAGCTCCCAGGATCCCCCCCTTCCCTCTCTCCGCCAGCTCCCAGGATCCCCCCTTCCCTCTCTCCGCTAGCTCTCAGGATCCCCCCCTTCCCTTTCTCCGCTAGCTCTCAGGATCCCCCCCTTCCCTTTCTCCGCTAGCTACCAGGATCCCCCCCTTCCCTTTCTCCGCTAGCTACCAGGATTCCCCCCTTCCCTCTCTCCGCCAGCTTCCAGGATCCCCCCTTCCCTCTCTCCGTCAGCTCCCAGGATCCCCCCTTCCCTCTCTCCGTCAGCTCCCAGGATCCCCCCTTCCCTCTCTCCGCTAGCTCTCAGGATCCCCCCCTTCCCTCTCTCCGCCAGCACCCAGGATTCCCCCCTTCCCTCTCTCCGCCAGCTCCCAGGATTCCCCCCTTCCCTCTCTCCGCCAGCTCCCAGGATTCCCCCCTTCCCTCTCTCCGCCAGCACCCAGGATTCCCCCCTTCCCTCTCTCCGCCAGCTCCCAGGATTCCCCCCTTCCCTCTCTCCGCCAGCTCCCAGGATTCCCCCCTTCCCTCTCTCCGCCAGCTCCCAGGATTCCCCCCTTCCCTCTCTCCGCCAGCTCCCAGGATTCCCCCCTTCCCTCTCTCCGCCAGCTCCCAGGATTCCCCCCTTCCCTCTCTCCGCCAGCTCCCAGGATTCCCCCCTTCCCTCTCTCCGCCAGCTGCCAGGATCCCCCCCTTCCCTCTCTCCGCCAGCTCCCAGGATCCCCCCCTTCCCTCTCTCCGCCAGCTCCCAGGATCCCCCCCTTCCCTCTCTCCGCCAGCTCCCAGGATCCCCCCCTTCCCTCTCTTCGCCAGCTCCCAGGATTCCCCCCTTCCCTCTCTCCGTCAGCTCCCAGGATCCCCCTTCCCTCTATCCGCCAGCTCCCAAGATATCCCTCATTTCTCCATGCCAGCTTCAAAGATATACCCCCAACTCCCTTCCCCCGTGAAACTCAAGGATATTAAGCATATGCTAACTGCTTATATAAATTATACATGGTTCTCAATGCAAATAACGGCGTGCATGGTGATGCCCTATACACAGCACCAAATCTGCCCCAATATTAATATTTATGTATCTATCACTATGTATCTCCGGGGAGGTGATCACATTCCTGTCCCAGCTCCACACACACGAACTACCCCTCATTACAAATCACTTACTGTCCAGGTAATGCTCCAGGTACATGCCAGCCGCCATCTTCAGCGACAACAGACAAACTTCCGTCCTCCAGGCTCAGCGCCTCTCTGGTGCTCCTCTTGTCGCCATCTTGACTGTGGCAATGAGACAATCTCTTCTCCGACCATTGAATGGCAATTACAGCGTTCCAATCACTAGAGCCCCAGCGGTGCTCGACGGTTCTGTCCCCATAACAGGAGGCCAAGCGCCATTTTGTCGGAGACCGTGGTCCATGCATCCATTGTTCCCCAATCTGTACAAAGCATCGAGTTGGATTAGGGTGAGGTGGGGTAAAAGCCCTTCACGAATTTGGAAAACCAGACACAGTCAGCAGTATGTAGGGATTTATTTAGCAGTGGTAGGAAGACACTGTAACTTTCCAGATACTGAGGATTCACAAACATCACTAAAGCCACAGGTGTCAACTTCTCTTTTTATGTACTTAAAAATTGCAATTAAATAGAAATACTATGAGGACAGAGTTGTTATAAATTGTGTGTATTAAAAAAGTGCATACAATTCTACATTTGCACTGTTTATGTTTATAGTGAAGATGTATCTGTCTCAATGGATAACCATCTCCTTCACTATGATGCAAATCAAAATCTCCATAAGATATTATTACTGTTGGCTTAGCCAGTGTTGGCTAACCTGTGACACTCCAGGTGTTGTGAAACTACGAGTCCCAGCATACCCTTCCAGCAATAAGCTGCTATATATTGGCAAAGCATGCTGGGACTCGTAGTTTCACGACACCTGGAGTGTCACAGGTTAGCCAACACTGGCCTAGACTCACAGTGGATCCCAAGCTTTGTCAGTTTGAGGGTCTTCATAATTTTTTCAAGGCACCCCTAAGCCAAAATAATTACCAAGTAGCCCCCCACCTTGCTTACCACCGACCGTGGCCGCGGCACCTCTGTGAGATCGCAGCGCGCACAGTCTGGAAAACATGGGCATAGGCGATAATTTGTTCACTTTTATGGCAACATGCTTAAGGGCAGGATTCGGCAAATTGTAAAAAGATGTGGTTTGACAAATCAGCGTGTCCGGCCAACCTTCCATCAGCCAGCACACAATTTCCGAAATTCTCCAGGTAGGGACCTTCATAGCTCTTCTGCATCATGGTTTAGGTATAAAAATGTTTTTAAGAGAATGGTGTTTTCCCTTAATATCTATACAGACGCTGCAATCCAGTCCTCTGGCACACATGGATGGCTACGTTTGACCCAATGTGATTGTTTACTGGGCAGCCTGAAAGGACATATCTAAAGGACACAATAAGATACATTTATAAAAGTGGTAATCATTTAGTTGTAAAAAATTTTAGTTTTTTCGACCATTTTTTTTGTTTTCCACCAAATGTAGCAACTGTCCTGCATTATGCCGATGAAGCCTTGCACCATTTATATTCCATCACTGGAATATAATTCAATTCCTAACGATGTGAATTTGGAATAGTTATGAAAGCACCCTGTGATGATGTAACAGACGTGTGCAGGAAAATCTGTGATGTTCGGATACTGTAGTATCTGATGATAATTGCAGCCAGACATTGCTGTGCTGTCCTGTGGCTCATTGCTAGGAATATAATTCCTATGTCATCACAAAACTAAATTAGGTTGTTTTGTCACTAGTGGGTACGGGTAACTATGACTACTTTCTTTCTGAAAGTTATTATTGCATAGCCCTCGCAAACATTATGTCCTTTTAATTGTATATCTATTGAGATCTCTCTGAACAACACACAACTCTAAGGGCTAGATCTATTAAGCTGCGGGTTTGAAAAAGTGGGGATGTTGCCTATAGCAACCAATCAGATTCTAGCTGTCATTTTGTAGAAAGTACTAAATAAATGAAAGCTAGAATCTGATTGGTTGCTATAGGCAACATCCCTACTTTTTCAAACCCGCAGCTTAGTAAATCTAGCCCTAAGTGATATTACATCTGAAGCACTAATCCCTCCAAGTTGAAAAGCTTAGTTCTCCGGAAAGACATTATGGTAAAATATGGTTCAAAGAAGAGAGTGACCCTCAATGTACATATATGTGTAATACTGTGTGAATAAAAGATAGTAGAATTGCAAAAACAAAGCTGTAACATCTACCGTGTAGGACTCTACAAGTCTGCCGAAGAATGACACTTCAAGTCGTCCAATAGAATGGATTTGTGACACTGTCAGCCTCTTCCACATTAACGTTTGCCGTGCAACTTTACTATATGCATCTTAACGTCTCCTGGTTACATAGGCCGGTATGTTTGGGGGATGATCAGATTTTGAACTTGGGCCACCCAACATCACATCTGCTCTTCCGATTGTATCACACACTGAGCAATTTTATGGGCTAAAAGCACCAGATTGGTCCCAGCTTGCGCCAGTGTCATGAGAGTTTGGTTTAAGCAAAGTCTTACACCTGTATTTTTTGCGATTCATCTAATAAGATAAACCACATCCGCCTCCATTCCTAAGAGACGTGCAATTGGAGTCACTAGAACTCCTCTTCTTTGATAGACGTGCAGCCTTCCCAGAGGTTGTGAAGGGGGTACTTGAGTTCTATCTAAATGGGGTCCCTATGTGGAATCATTGCCAAAATCCCAACAGGATGAAATTCTCAAAATATTTGAATCTACCAAATGGTTCTTGTGTTGACGCTTGGGCTCAGATTATTAATGAAGCTTGCTGGCTATTTTCTTAGGTCCCTCATGTAAAACCTGATATAATGTGTTATCTTGGACAACACAAAATACGTCATTATCTACCCTCCCTCTTTCCTTCACCTCCTTCCCCTCCGTCAATACCTAGTACACGGTATAATTAAAATTTGGAATGTACAAAATGCTGTATAAGTATTGTAGAAAAATTTAATGAAGATCGCCTGAAGCGTTGATTTTGATTCTGGTTATGCTAAGTTATGTTTGATAACAAGTAGATGTTCCCTTAATGGAAACAACTCCACCACAATTCAAATGTACATCTCCTATTATCTCCTTTTTGTATTGTTACAGGATTATCTGATGCATACATTCATTGTTTATGATTTATATTGCTATTTTAAAATCATATATATTGAATATCTTCTATGTGTTTTGTGTTTGGAAAATGCAAAGAAAACATTTTTTTTTTTAAAAAAAAAGAAACCACATCATTTGTAACCAGTGGGTCATTATCGTACCAGTCAATATCCTGGAATGGAGGGTGGTGTTTACAGCATTGTGTAGATCAGGCCTGTCCAACCTGCGGCCCTCCAGATGTTGTGAAACTACAAGTCCCAGCATTCCCTTCCAGCTATCAACTGGTTGTCTACCAGCAAAGCATGCTGGGGCTTGTAGTTTCACAACACCTGGAGGGCCGCAGGTTGGACAGGCCTGGTGTAGATGGACAAACCTATTGAGGTCTATGGCTGGCAGTCTGAAACAATTCTGCCCTTTCAGATGACCAAGCAGGTATGATCAATCAGCGGGTGATGGATGTATGGAGAGCAGACAAGTCTGCTGGTCTCCACCATCAACTTCTACATCGGAATTGAGAATGGTCCCACGTTCCAGAGACGCATCACACACTTCCTAGTAGAGGGATTGGATCGTGTTGTGTGCGAGAGAACCTGGTGATTCTAACCAAAATTGTGTAAAAGAAACCATTTGCAGTAAAAAGACAATTGCATCGACCACAGAAGGTTCCCTATAGATGTCTGTAGTACTTTCAGTAAAAGATGGAACTATAGATGGCCAGATAGTGCAATAATGCAGCCAGAAGGTGACTTGCTATCAGATTGTGTGTGTGGTCAACTTCAACCAGGCTAACAGACTGCAGTAAGGCCAGAAGCACTCCAGACACTCAACCTGAGCACTGAATGACCGGGCATATCTTGCAAACTGGATGATGATGCCAGCATACAGGTAGACCAGTAAGATGTGGGTACCTTAAAGGGCATGATCCTATAAGCTTTATTTTTTTTGCATACATTGATCATGCACTTTGCTCTCGCCTACAATTTACACTGCGGCACATGTCATTGATTCCAATGCCCACATCACTTTTCAAAGCGGTTTGCTTCCTTGGCATTCTGTTTGCTTTAGCATGTGCAAAAAAAAAAAACAAACAACAAACATAACGCTTTTCTGAGAAGTCCCGAGGGACCTGACTGATTACTTTTTAATCTTACCTATCTAAATATGAACCATAAAAATGTGGATGGAGAAAACCTCTTATTATTAGAGGACCTTCCAACAGGTCCTCTTTAAAAAAACATTAAACATGTTCTACTGAATTGTGGATAGTACGGGGGAATTTATGTAACCTTGGTCATTGGTAGAAATATGTCGTTTTTCTCATAATATTATAGTATGTCTTCAGTGTATTTGAAAGTCTACATGACATGTATTTCAAGTCCCTGGTGATTGGTTAAATAAGTTGCATTCATGAATATTGCTGCAAGGACTGCGCAGAGACGTGACTTGCAATTTAATATAACATTGCTCTCCTTACTTTGTCATGTACATGGCAAAGCTTCCACCCTCACACAGGAGCAACACATCTCACTCCCGTAAAGTCATGGGTTCACATGTAGCGTGCCTGCGCTTATACCTCACACGCGTGTACATAAAAGGGAGCAGTTATCAGCCATCATACATGTGCACATATACAACTTCTGAAGAACCAGAATACGGAAGATGCTAGTTGGGAATTTTCTTTATAGAATATTAAAAATAAAAACAACAGTAGTACAGCTTCAACGGATGAGAACTTGGAATAATGGTGAGGACATCGGATGCCTGCTGACACAGCGACAATGTCGGAACATCAAGGAAATACAGCTGATGGTTCGATGAGAGAAAGGTGTGCATTTTTGATAAAGATAAAACTTTGCTAAAATTGAAATAACCTTTGTAGTGACTAAAGTACCGAAGGAGAGTATTTTATAAGATTATTGCTGGAAAGGCTCATGAGCAATAATCAGAAATATTATTTCTCTGTCCTTGTAAAGAAACAAACCTTGATCACCACCAACGTACTAAGCTGCGACCTCTCCTCCACAAACACATTGCAATGTGCCGCTATCACCCTATCACAGGGTCCGTTGCCCTCATTCCACATACCGCTGCTCCCGCCCCCTGCACGCGCCACTGGGCCGTTCCTCTATTTAATATGCAGAACTATTTCTAGCCAGCTACACAGAATATAAACATACAATGTATGTACAGTAAAGTCAGAAAGAAGGACAAAACTTCCCTCCTGACAGCAGCATATTGTGTGTGGTACCTTTACCTCTCCCCAAGGCAAATTTTTTTTTTAAAAAAAAAATTATTTTATTTAAAATAAAGATTTTGTTGGTGAACCTAAGAAGGTGACCAGGTCGAGAGTAAGCCGACGACGGAAGAGCAAGAGAGGCCAGGTTAGTCTCAGGTAGGGCTGTGGAGCAGGATAGTCAGGATAGTCAGGTTAGAGGAGGGAAGGGGGGGCAAGGAAACAGCCTGGGTTAGACAGATGGAGGACAAGCACCGGACTGATACCAGGTTAGTCTCAGGTATAGGAGATGAAGAAGACAGAGGCCAAGTTAGTCTCAGGTAGGGCTGTGGAGCAGGATAGTCAGGTAGAGGAGGGGAGGGGGGACAGGAAACAGCCTGGGTTAGTCAGATGGAGAAGAAGGACGGGTTAGTCTCAGGTAGGGGAGAAGAACAGGAAAGACACCAGGTTAGTCTCAGGTAGGGGAGAAGAACAGGAAAGAGACCAGGTTAGTCTCAGGTAGGGGAGACGAACAGGAAAGAGACCAGGTTAGTCTCAGGTAGGGGAGACGAACAGGAAAGAGACCAGGTTAGTCTCAGGTAGGGGAGACGAACAGGAAAGAGACCAGGTTAGTCTCAGGTAGGGGTGAGGAGCAGGTTAGTCAGGTAGAGAAGGGGGGAACAGGAGAGTGACCGGGTTAGTCAGGGAGAAGAGAAGGTCGAAGGTTATTGAGGAAACTGCCGAACAGCCAGGTTGGTGAGGTTTGGGAAGGGCAGGATAAAGACCAGGGTAGTGAGGACAGAAAAATACGCTAGTGATTGGGACATAGAGAAGCAGGACAAAGCAGTGACTGAGGTGGGAGAAGAGCAGGATGGTGAAGTGGGGCCTATCCACCTAGAAGTGCCCCGTCGCTATAGGATATATCAAACAAAATAAGCAACAGCAGTAAATAAGCAGTGGATAGATATACACATTTTGTTCTGTATATATTTATACATAATTATATCCAGGACACAGGCTTAACATCCCCTCCCTGGCAGATTAGCAGATCTAGCTAATATAACCTTTAATGCAGAGTGTCGTTTCACCGGCAGCCTCCTCCTCCTCCCCCCATACCGGCAATGTCAGTTTTATTATCTCTTCCACTCCTTAATCCTATGCAGTGTACTTCCATGGAAGATGTCAGGTGACAAAGAGCAGGAACCAGATAAGGATAAAATAATATATAATACAGAAATCCCTCCCTTCCCCTATTTACGTATTAGGGTATAAAATAAAAAGTCCAAAAATCTTAATTCATCCTTCCCCTCGGTCTGCCCACATGGGCAGTATTGCTGGAAAACGTCTTTCCATAACACTGGATGTGCGCAGGAGAATCAGGTGCTCCATATGACGTTACCCAGGGAATACAGTGCATTCTTTATAACACTGCTTGTGCACTGCACTTTCTCCACGTTCTGTTAATGTAGGCTATCAGCAAGCAGCACGTTGCACTCAGGGCGTCAGCCTGGCTTTGGTGCATGTTCAGGGCTCCAATTCTTGTAACAACTTGAACACCTTTATTACTGAGGCTGCATTAGAGTCCATTCTCTCTGCCTTTTGTGTTAGGGCCAAGCCAAAGTCCCTGCCCATATTGGTTCTTGCCTTTTGTCTTTCTCTTTCCCCCCAAACCCACCAACAATGGTCTGGTCCAGACCTCTCAACCGTTCCCCATGTTCATCTGGTCCAGAACCTCCCCCCTCTTGCAGCAATATCCTGTCCCCCCGTGTGTATAACTAGGAGCTGGCAAGATGCTCCACTTGAATGGCGCTGGTGGAGACTGTCAAACATAAGTCCTTGTGATGATCAGTCTTGAAGGGATTCATGTCGAAGGAGCACTGAGGTCCTTCAGATGCGGAGGCCTGGGACACGGGCGTGAAATGTGCTTGAGAAGTCAGAACCTGCGTAGGGGGCGGCTGCTGAGTATCTGGTGCGTTGTGTTTCCGCATATGTTTCATCAGATAGGTTTCCTGGAGGGAGGGAGGAAACAGACGACAAATTGAGAAGAGGAAAATTAAATAATGCAAAAGGGAGGAGTAAGGCGGAGAGGGGAGAGGACGCAAAACACAGAAAAGGGAGGGTTGGAATCAGTAAGAAAAACAATGAGGTGGATGAGAAAGAACAGAATACGGTGTAAAGAAGGTAATTTGTAGGGACCAGGTAATGTAACCTGTTGAGACAAGAGAAAGACGCAGAAGAAAGAAACTGGGAAATACCAGAGAAAGGGAAGTGAGAAGGGACAGAGAAGACACGGAGACGGGCACCAGAGAGTGAGCAGAGGGAGGTAATAGTCATCCAACAAGGCACAATTGTTATTTAAAATTAAATAAAAAAAATGTGGAAAATAGCTGAAACACACCGAAGTATACGCTCTGCTACAGATAGAACAGGTGTAGACTTTTGCATGTTTGACGGTGTGAGTAGACAGGTGGACCTCCAGCGAGGTAGAGTCGGTGTACGCTCGGTGGCAGTTGTGGCACTTGAATGGTTTATCTTTGTTGTGCTGCCTCCTGTGAGACTGAATGACAAATACAGGTGACGTTATTAAATTAGACTACAAACACAGGAAAACAAACAAACTGAATGATAAGAGAACTGTGCAAAAAGCAGAATAAAAAAAGGGAGATACAAGGAACATAGTTAAAGTTTGGAAATTGTTTAACTAATAAAAGATAGAGAAAAAAAACCACACACAAATCAAAGACAAGGCAAGATTATTATTTTAGCGTCAGAAAATGATATCCCTGCCATGGCACAATGCAGAGATAAATCCCCATACCTGGAGGTTGGACAGCTGGGTGAAGGCCTTGTCACATCCAGGGTGGACGCACTTATAGGGCCGGTCTCCTGTGTGGATCCTGTGTGAAGAGATGAAATAAAAAGCATGAAATAAAGAGACCTTATTGCACAGTATTGGGCAAGCTGGGGAAAAGCAGCGCAGGGAGGGGAGGGGGGATGTTAATGGGGGTGAAATGAGCAGACAGGATGTCATCCCTCCCCTGACCCCGTTTCCATTCAGACACGTGTGCATGCGGTTGGTGGGGGGGAAGGAGGGCACATGCTGGTGTTTGAGGGGGGGGGCTCCCCCAGCTCTCTCCTCCTGCCCCCTTACCGTGTGTGCTGCTGGAGGTGAGAGAGCTGGCGGAAGGCCTTCTGACAGTAACGGCAGTTGTAGGGCTTGGCCCCCGAGTGGATGCGCACGTGCTGAGTCAGGTAGGAGCTGTTGGCGAAGGTTTTGGAGCAGTGCGGGCACTTGTGGGGCTTGGATACAGCAATATGCACCTTCGTATGGATCCTGCCAGAACAACACAATGGTTGGGGGTCTGTGACCATTGAGGAACTTGGATAGTGTATGCATCCTGCCATTTAAGATAGTTGTGTATTGGTGCACAGCCTGAGAATACACGGCCAGGGAACAAGTTAACTGTGTAAATATATATATAAATCATTAGTGTTACCCAACTGCATAGGAGAAAATGTGTTAGTACAAACCCTGATAGCATATGGAGAGATCTTATACAAAGTTATCGGGACTCCTGACTGTTTAAAGGGCAGTGGACAAGCTAGCTGTGCATCAGTTTAACCCCTGAAACAATAGGATGACGGGGGCCTGGGAAAAGCCTGTACGGGTGTAAAGATATGTATGGAGACTGTGTACATTGTTAGGTGAGTGGGGAAAAGGTACATGCTGGTTGTCGGGGCTCCCCCAGCTCTCTCCTCCTGCCCCCTTACCGTGTGTGCTGCTGGAGGTGAGAGAGCTGGCGGAAGGCCTTCAGACAGTAGCGGCAGCTGTAGGGCTTGGCCCCCGAGTGGATGCGCACGTGCTGAGTCAGGTAGGAGCGGTTGGCGAAGGATTTGGAGCAGTACGGGCACTTGTGGGGCTTGGAGACCGCACTGTGCACCTTGGTGTGGATCCTGCCAGAACGACACAAAGGTTGGGTCTGGAACTGTTGTGACAATGAATGCAGTTAGGCAGGCTGACTACACATGTGTATTAGTGGTGAGCATGCTCATAGAGGGTGTGTGTATCTTCCTGTACCTCCTGGTTAGGGGATCATTTTGTTCTGAAGCTTGGACATTTCTAAATGTAAAAAGTGATAAATTGATGTAACCTCTTGTATATGGCCAGCTGTTATGGAACATCAGGCGACCTTGGGACCACATGACCTTTAAAAGGATAACATGGAGCTTCATTGACCAGAGTTACTTCCCTTTTATTGTTTCCAGTGATGCCAATGATAGAATGAGGGCTGTTCATTTACAGTGTCTATGTACGGCTACACATTTGTAAGAGTTGGTCCACCTGTGACACACACCTACTACTTAGGGACAACCCCCCCATATACCCCTACTGTTACTGGAATTAAGTTGGACACTGCCAGTGCTACCAGCTGGGAGAAGAGAGGTCACTGCTGGCCGACCTACACCATCTTCGCTGAACAAGATGCTATGGGGGTTTGTAGTAAACACGGCTCCCGACCGAGCCGGCCGCACAGACTACAACATACTGAGCTGGAGTTTAAATCTCCCACCTACTAATCACTAGCAGCGATGAAAGCTCTCTCCTCTCTCTGGTGAAGCTTGGCTGTGATCTAGAGGGGGTACATGGGATGGAGTCTCTTATACTAGCATGGGTTGTCCATAAGCAAATTAATCCGCTCTTTTTCCTAATCCTGTGTGACCTGTTGCATTCTTGTCATGTTGTCCACCATCAGTGTAATCCCTAACTGTACATACTGTATTCCATTAGGGAAGCTACATAGTAGTATCATTAAAACCCTTGGGGGTATATAAGCTATAGATCTATGTAAACCAGCAGCGGATCTTAGGTAATGCCAATGTATGAATGTATACATGGTAGTAGTGACAGAGGTAAGGTAGCTGTAATTATTACTTGTGTTGGATGTTTTGTGGAGCTATTCTACATAAGAGTGTACAGAGAGAAAGGAGAAGGGGCCAAACGTGAGCTGTGACTGTGCTGGATGTTGTACCTGTGGGTGTCAGGAGAAAGATGTTGGTGAGAGGCTAAGCAGCTGTTAGTGGGATAGAGTCATGGCACCTGTATGCAGCATATATAGAGGAAACATGAATATGAAACCTGGATGGATGAGAAAAAAAAAAAAAAGATTCATAAAAAGTTTAGTGGTGGAAAATGTGACACCTGAATGACTGCCGTAGAGTATGAAACTGATGGATCTCACTTTAGAGGATGAGATTGAGAAGAACAAGGATGATGATCAAGTGTGGGAGACAAAAGGGTGATTGGGTGTTGACCAATGGAGTTTAAAAGAAGGTGGAGGAGGACAGGAAAGCAGAAGAAGGAAAAGTAATGAGATCAAAGCAACTAGCACAGTTGACAGGGCAAGGTACAGGGATGAGCGAGGTCAAAGGGACCAGGAGCAGAGGCCGTACAGGGATGAGCGAGGTCAAGGGGACCAGGAGCAGAGGCGGTACAGGGATGAGCGAGGTCAAGGAGACCAGGAGCAGAGGCGGTACAGGGATGAGCGAGGTCAAGGGGACCAGGAGCAGAGGCGGTACAGGGATGAGCGAGGTCAAGGAGACCAGGAGCAGAGGCGGTACAGGGATGAGCGAGGTCAAGGGGACCAGGAGCAGAGGCGCTACAGGGATGAGCGAGGTCAAAGGGACCAGGAGCAGAGGCCGTACAGGGATGAGCGAGGTCAAGGGGACCAGGAGCAGAGGCGGTACAGGGATGAGCGAGGTCAAGGGGACCAGGAGCAGAGGCGGTACAGGGATGAGCGAGGTTAAGGGGACCAGGAGCAGAGGCAGTACAGGGATGAGCGAGGTCAAGGAGACCAGGAGCAGAGGCGGTACAGGGATGAGCGAGGTCAAGGAGACCAGGAGCAGAGGCGCTACAGGGATGAGCGAGGTTAAGGGGACCAGGAGCAGAGGCGGTACAGGGATGAGCGAGGTCAAGGAGACCAGGAGCAGAGGCGGCACAGGGATGAGCGAGGTTAAGGGGACCAGGAGCAGAGGCGGTACAGGGATGAGTGAAGTCAAGGGGACCAGGAGCAGAGGCGGTACAGGGATGAGCGAGGTCAAGGAGACCAGGAGCAGAGGCGGTACAGGGATGAGTGAGGTCAAAGGGACCAGGAGCAGAGTGGACAAAGGGGTCAGCAGGCAGAGATGGGACAGCTGAGAGGTGAACAGAGAAACTAAATGACAACTTATCAGTAAGCACATGATACCGTATCAGCAGAATGTAAGAGTAGATAGGGTTATAGGACAACATAACAGCATCAGATATGGGGAGGAAACATGATGACCAGCAAAATAAAAAAATAACAATGTATCAAGGTTACGACACTGTGTATAGTTGCTGTGTAAATGGAAAGGTTAAGAGACATGTGACACAATGTCTGAATGGAAACACTCCCTGCTACCAAGGGAAGTACGTGTAACACAGACTGAATATCACACATTCACATCACAGATAACCCTCTGTCTCTAACACAGACATCCGCAGAAACCATTCCCTGAGCAGAATATAAGATATAGCTGCACTGCTGGTGTCATTCATAATGTATACCTCTGACAGTACTACATAGACTGCAGTCACATCTCATCCAGGTCTGGTAGTGTCTGTATGTGTGACTAGTGTCTGATGGACACAGCAGAAGAAAGATAACTATGGCTGGAGAATACATCTGATGAGTTTGCGTTTGTTTGAGACATTATGGAACAGTTGTCAGTGCAAAACTTCGACAAACACATCATACATACAACACGCACTGTAGGACCAGTCTGCAAGAACAAACATCCCTAGTTCCCTCAACTAGCTTCCCGAAATACATAATCCAGACTTTACAGATCAAACATTATTGCTGCTTCAATCCTGTCTCATACTCGACCAATTCTCATTCAACGTCACACTCCTGCCCCCCTCCCCCAAAAGATCAGCACTCCGCTTACCGTGTGTGCTGCTGGAGGTGGGAGAGCTGGCGGAAGGCTTTCTGACAGTAACTGCAGGTATAGGGCTTAGCTCCCGAGTGGATGCGCACGTGTTGGGACAAGTAGGAGCTGTTGGCGAAGGTTTTCGAGCAATGCGGGCACTTGTGGGGCTTGGCCTCCGTGTGAGACTTGGAGTGGATCTGCATCTCTGACTTGGAGAAGAAAGTGATCGAGCACATGCGGCATCTGCAACACAGAACAGGGTGGATCGTCAGCTCTGTTGGCGGGAATGGACAGTGATGGGACCTGCAGTTTTAAAAGGTGTATAATTGGGGAATTAAGGGGACAAAAAAAAAAAAAAAAAAAAAAGCTACATTAGGGGAGAAGAAACTGGTCTACCTAGTAATCAACTATTTCAAATGATCCTTAAAAAGGGACAGAAATCCCTAGCTGCGCAGTAGTATTTGATGTGACTAGACAGGGGATTTGGCAGCAGCGGTGTACCTCACCAACAAGCCCCATGATTGGATGTGTCACCTGATCAGCTCACACACTACCATGTGACATTCGTTATATTTGGCCAGGTATGCCCTTATGAATGCGATTACCCTTTAAATTCTCTCAACTTTCCCCGCTGTGGTGCTACCTCCAGCTTAACCCATTGCGAGCCAACACTATCCATCCAACATCCTATCCCAGCAAGGCCCAGTAAAACAAACGGTAGACAGAACATGGTCTTCACCATTTAGAACAGCGACGGTCACTGAACAGGCACTTGTGGTTCTTACCGATAGGTCTTCCCGTCTCTGTGATGGTCATCGTCATCTTCGTTGGACAAGTCATAGGGGTCATGCAGTTCTGGTAGTGTTGGCTCCGGGAGGCGCTTCTTCTTCCGCCCTCGGTTTGTTTTTTGGGTACCCGTTGCCCCCACCTCCGAGATCTTGGCCTTGGTGATCTCAGAAACAACTTGTAGGGTCTGGGAGCCTGGCAGGGTGGACACGATCATGGTGGAGGGGGCGCATATGGGAAACGTTTGCCCTGAAGAGGATGGCGTGGTCACCAACGATCCGGAGGGAGACGTGATCACCAGGCCAGCTGTGTGGGAAGAGAAATGATAGATTCACTGTTAAGGAGAGGAATGAATGGTGGGTGGCAGATGAACCAGTGAGGCCAGGAAAGAACCCTGACTTGACAACAGTTGCCCAATAACAGTCACTTACTTGCGGTCATGAGCCCGGTGGTAGGAACAGGCAGAACGGTTATGTTCTGTGTGACCGATGCCTGACTATGAGGGATCCCGTGAATCTCCACCTTGTGCTCTCCATCTAGGCTGATTCCTGCGGGCAGAGAGACTGACGTGGGCACCGTCAGAAGAGTCGGGTAGTGTGAACTCAAGTTGCAGCCTTTCTCCTGAATTAGCTGCTCTTTAACTTTGTTCAGAAACATGGAGTTATCAATCTGCTGAGAGGAAAGACACGGTTACATTATCACACGACAGGTCCTACAAGTAGTTCAGAAAAAAGTTTATTCTGACGCTTAATCCTCTAGTCTAGCTCTAGTGCAGAACCAAAAGAGTATGCGTTTTACTAATGAAACGCACTCACCCAGTGGTGATAATATCAATGCTTTGGACAATCTTACACTGATGTCTACCGGTGGTTGTTCGAAGCAACGAAGCTGAATTCCGAGCGAAGTTCATCAAGTTCCAGAATCACAGTATGTCTGTCTGCTTCTTCAGGTACGTCCAAAGCATTGATACTAGTAACACTGGGTCACAGTGTGGTCTCCTTACCACTTTTAACTTTTGTTTTCTAATACAAAAATATTTTGAATATTGCTGTGAGGATACACGTTTTTCCCTGAGTGGATTTGCTTTACTTTTATATTATAACCTAGAAGACATCAGGTTGGATCACGCCACAGATTCTTATTTTTTGTGTTTGAATTTACTTTTTTTCATTCTGTCCCTTGTTATAGTAAAAACCAGGTAGTTTACAAATTGTAAACTTGTAAGATTGTAAGCCTGCGATCAGGGTTCTCTTACCTCTCTGTCTATATGTATTACCCAGTATTGTTTTTATTAATGTTTGTTACCAATTGTAAAGTGCTACAGAATATGCTGGCGCTATATAAATAAATGTTGATGATGAAATTATCCACAAATCCTCTAGAAAATACAGACTGCTCTTTGGCTCCCTCTGCAGGTTAGTCAGGGTATTATT
The DNA here is from genome assembly GCF_038048845.1 of Mixophyes fleayi. Classification (NCBI taxonomy): domain Eukaryota; kingdom Metazoa; phylum Chordata; class Amphibia; order Anura; family Limnodynastidae; genus Mixophyes; species Mixophyes fleayi. Next base: position 13,028,138 of record NC_134407.1, on the reverse strand, counting down.
AGCTCACACTTACCTGTCCAGACACTGTGGGGACAGCCGGCCAGAAATAGGAGTTAAAATGTGACTCCTCCATGGCTCCTGTAAAGAGAGAGAGCAAGGGTTAAGTTTCAATAGGCAGATTTCATTTTGAGGGAAAAATAAAATGATCACTTCTGAATGACAGACACCAGATCGGCTGACCCATTACGTCAACCAACAAATCAGACTTTTCTGTTTGCAAACTATCTATAACGTACAGGGTGGGGGGGGGGTAGTTGTGTCAATCTGACTCCAACCTCCCTAAACTTGTCAGAGGCTCCCACTTCTGGAAAGGAGGTAGGGCTGCCAGTGTCCAAGGTCTACTGGAGGATTGGGGAGGCCCTCCAAGGGATCCTATTCTGGGGGGCTGAAGCCAAACATTCTGTTCCTGAAGGGGGCTTTGGTCAACTTCAGGTACAAGGGGACAGCTGCAACTTTGTGTCAAACATAGGCCTTAAGACTCATCTAGTGGTTTAAATGGCCAGAAAACAAAGGATCACTTAAGAGGCTTGAAGACCAAATGCAAGTTTACATGCACTAGGTGATCTGAATGCCCACATCTAAAGCATTAGAGTAAAATTAATAAAAACTGAGGCCTCTCGGCCTTTTGGCTTAGATCAAGTGTAGTATTTCACAGTACTGCAGCTTTCTGCAATTGAGGTTTGGTCCTTGTAGGGACTGTTGAAGGCTTCACAGAAGATTCTCCTCTGCTAGTAAGTGGGAATATTAAAGCAAGCTGAATCTGAAAATCTGAAGAGAATCAGAAGACAAATAATTCCAACCATTGGGAGGGTGTGTCTGCACCTCCTCAGGAAAACGAAACGACATTCACATCACTCCAGGGAAAAAGAAAACTCCAGGAAGGACGGTGTCAACTGCTCCAATCCCAGCCTCTGCTTCAGCCCCTGCTCATAGGAAAGAAGAACAGCAAGAGCCCCAAAGGCAGAAGGAAGCCTGTCCAGCTGCTTCACCGTCTACCTCCAGAACCTCAACCTCCACCAGCAACCTGCAGTCCGCCCGGACTTGCCCAGAGGGTACCCAGGCTCTGGAACCCTGGGTGAGGCAGACAGTGGTTTTGAAGTGAAGGATTAGAGAGGAAGTGGCCTAATATGATGGCGTAGATCCTCCACTAGAAGGGGCTGTTCTGAATAAATGTGCAGCAGACTTCTCTGGAAGGAAGGTAATAAGTTTAGAGAACAATATCTGAGAAATAAGACACACGGAGAAGCAACGCATGGGTTGCAAATCAAATCTGTCCACAATTCATTCCAGCGAGATCTGTAGTTATCGGTCTTAAGGTTAAACAATTGACTGATTGAGTGCTGAGACTGATTGTTTTCCTTCTAAAAAGCACTCCCCCAACTGGTAACTTGCTGTCCCCCAGTGAATCTGTGATGACGCTTGGTCACACGGTGCCAAGAGATGCGCCAGTGACTCTATAGTAAAACAATTAAACCTGTTTTTGAGAGTTTCAATACATGAGAACTTTGAAATCCAAGGTGTGTAACTGTGACCCAAGGGGTGTTCATCGGATATCCAGCAAATGTGGTATAGAATATGTAGGTCAGACTACTGGACGGACCTGCTGCCGACGTAAGACTGCTCCAGGGAAGATATTTGGAATGTGCAAAACAAGGATGAGAATGTGACTGTATCAGGTCGTGTTACTGTGGATCACAATGGGGACCAGAACTGGATACATTTTCAATGCATAGAAAAACCTTTGGTCTCAAAACGTCACAAGGAGACTTATAGGTTTAAATTCTGAACATAATGTATCCATTTTATAGATTAAAGCATATTAAACTTCCTGTGTTTCTAGGTTTACATGGTATGTATTAATTTGCCCTTCATTAGGAACACTTAATTCATTATCTTAGAGTGAAATTATAATAAGCTCATAAATATCTCCTAAAAAGGTTCTTGTCATGCATTTGGGCCTAGCCCAGGCCTCCTCAGGGGAAGATCGTTACTTCCCGACACAAGCGGCCTTTTTAATGTGTGTTCATGAGGTAAAATTACCTCATGAAAATGAGTTTGACCCCTCAACTCGTAAATTTAGCCTTTACTACCCCTCCCACGGGGGGAAGGGGGGATGATGGAAGTTAACTGACTTGACTTTTCTAATTTTTTTTGTCAAATAATGTCAGTATACCAAATTTCAGGTCAATTAGATGAGCCCTTTCTGAGAAAATAGTTTTTTCCACACACACACACACACACACACACACACACACACACACACACACACACACACACACACACACACACACACACGCCTCTACACATGTGTTCATGAGGTAAAATTACCTCACGAAAATGAGTTTGAGCCCTACCAAATTTCAGCCCTTTTTGAATTTTTTTTCCCACACACACTAAGAATTTAGTAGGTCAGTGTATAACGCTGCCCAGCAGGTGGCGCTGCAACTTTTTTTTTTTTTTTCACACACACACAGACAGACGCCACTAAGCATTTATATAATATATATATATATATATATATATATATATACACACATTTCAATCTGTTTATACTGCCCTTTACTATTCAATATTTTTATACTACTACTATTTTAAACAGTAGTTGCTTTTATTTGTCATAACATTGTTCAGTACAGTCTTGTATATCACAAATTACACCCGAATTACGTTTATTGCAACATATATACTTTTCATTCTTAAGCGATAGTTTTGCATTTTATGTGTTTAATACATTTACTGGAGCAATCTCTTTAAATGGAGCGTATTTAGGTCTGGTACGTCACATAGTGGTGGCTCTGCCTCCGATAAAGCACCTGGTTGGACGTAAAACAAGTTAAGCTGTCGGTTTGGTCTCCAGTCGTGGCCTCGTCAGGGGAGAGAGTTTTAGGTCATTTCCTCTAGTCCTCTGCCTAACGCCAAGTGCGTAGTTTTGCTACAAATGCCGGATTGTGGTATTGCACTCACTCTGCGGCCAGAGGTGATGCTGGAAAAATGAAGCAGCCAAAAATAGGGTGGACAAAAATAAATAAATCTTTCACACCTGGCCTCTCCCTCCCGACACTGCCTTCCCTTACCACTCCAGCCCACCAAAATCTGTAATGGGAGCTGACCTACTCCCTCCTCATCCCCTCCATAACTCCCCACATCCTCCTATTACACACTTTTGTATAACCAGAAGAAGTGTGATCTTAAAACCGGTCCTACGATCATTCACCAGGACCAGACCTATGGTATACCAAGGTGCAGGACTGCAGACAGCCTGGCACTAATCAGGGACACGATTCATTACATCCAGTATCACCACGTGCCCGCAGTCCTGGCCAGCCTTCATCAGATGGTCTTTGATGGTGTTTTGTGTGAGAAGATTGTTCAGTTTATGAGTTAACCTGATGTGCCGTGATATTTACAGCAGCAACTGGATGACTTTCTGGGGTCAGGTAAACATTGACTTCATTCAATCTTCATGGCCCTACGAGAGGCCAAGTGATCGCTCTATATGGACGATGTTTACTGCGCAGACCAGCGCTTAGTCCAGACTTGTGAAAACTTCAGCTGAGCTCCAGGGGCAAGGAGATAAAGCACGAGGTGATCCTCCCCATTCTGCGGTACATGGCCCAGGTAAGGCCACTCTCAGTCTGTAGAAGCACCACAAGGACAAAGTTTTACTGCATCTGGGACTATAAAACAAACAGGGTAAAGCAGGTAATGCTCTAGATGTAGCTCTCAAAAAGTGTGAAAAGAACTTCTGACATCCCCAGAAAGCTGCGGGCGCTCTCTTGTCTACAACTCTAGGATTTATGGATTATACCAAAGACTGTGTGGTAACCAAGACTACCCCACAAACACATCAGTGCTAAGCACACCGTGGAGTCTATTCTGGGGCTCATTGTTGCCACAGTAAAGACAAGAGAGAGGGGGACGAGATAAGACAGGGAGTGACTTTCATCACTCTCCGACATTCACACATTGTTGTCCCATTTCTGATAAGGACACATGACAATGCCTGGATCATTCTAATTTGATGGTTAATATAATGGATGAGGCTGCTACTCACCGCTGTGCACTTCCTTCTTTACAATATCTGCAGAGCAGACCGGGGAGAAGCGTCCGGGTCAGTTCATGAAGAACGTCTGAAGACAATCTATAGAATTAATAAACATTCATTGTATCAGTCTGGTTCAGCAACGCTGCTACTAACACAATCACTGCAAGAGGACGACGAGAGGTTATCGGAAGTGTCTGAATATCTATACATCCAAATATACTTCTTTCATAATGATTCATGGAAACGTGCATCACTGAGCTTTTGTCCTGCAGATCTACTGAAAGCTGCAGGAACAGTTACAGCAAAAACATCCCAACATAGAGAAGGATTCTCAGTAATCATCTGGCTCCAGTTATTCTGTAGGATACTTCTAATGCTGTTCATTTAAATTAATGATCTACTATGCTAAGGATGTTGTACATACTGCTATCCCGGCCAAGGCAGACGGACGCTTAAACAAATCTGACAATAAAGCAGAAAGGAGCTGGGGGCCACAGATGAGGGCCCCGGGGGCCACAGACGAGGGCCCCGGGGGCGCCTGTTGTCCATCACTGTTGTAGAGAGTAAAGAATCCAAGTCTCTATCTCTTTCTAAGCATCAATGCTGAAGAGGTTAAGTGCTACGTTGGAAACCTGGCTTTTTATGTGCCCGAGTTACGTTACCATTTCAATAAACAATGTATATTTGTTGATGCATTATTTTCATCACCGTGTGCTACTTTGTTTCAAATAAAAATGTCTATTTTTATGTTTGTGTCAATCCCCTTTACTATTGGATTTCTTACATTCAGTAGACTATATGGGGGAAAGTTATTCTGAGATCCAAGGAGAGGACATATTTCTAGATGAACTGGGCTACAGATAAAAGTCAGTCACAGACTATAGGAACAACGCCATTGCTTACTAATAAACGGCTGAGCTCCTGTCTGCTGTAACATGCCGGACATGGAGCTCATAATAATATCATCATATTATCTGCTTTACGCAGCTGAACACAATAGGAGATAAGTAATGCTTCACTATAAGGTTCCTTACAGGGATTTACTGCTGCCATGAATTCCTAATGCAGCTACAGACAGGGCTTGTTCCATGGCTCCTACTGAGACACGCTTAATCATTGCAAGCGAGCGACACTGGAAATCCAGCAGCGGACACATAACAATCTAGGCGATAAATGGACACACAGACAATCTGAAGCTACAACTACATGGCAGCGACTGTGGCAAATCGTAAATCAGCAAAACCCATATAATACACAGGCTGCATTAATTGATGAAAACAAGAGGTTGCTGACAAGTTTCTCCAAAATGAATGGTCCCGGAGTATATAAGTATTAGTCTGACTTGCAGCTAGCACCGACGGCTGGAAAGTTATCGTACTTCTAGCAATTCTAAGAATAAAGTTACTGATGTAAATCACACAAATACCAGTAACTGACAGTACAATGATCAATCTTTAAACTGTAATCTGATTAGAGAAGCCGCTGCACTCAGCAAGGACGGCATGGCCCACTGTTAGCACTGGGCTTTTACATCATGTTTAAACCTTTCAGTGGGTCATTTAAAGTTAATGAGGGGATGACAAAACAACTAAATGGAACTGTTAACGAGTCCGGCGAAGGTTCAAGTACTGAGATATTTGGAATTTCATTTCCAAAGGCCTCCGTCAGGATCACAGCGGAGAAGTTGTCACAGAGATTTTCTCAGGTTAGGCAAAACTGCATCAGGGTGTAACAGGAGACGTCTGTCTGCAGGACAGTCATCTGTGTAATTCATTCCATATGACACAGAGAAAACAAAACAACGGCAACTTATTTCTGCAGATATGTCGTCGGGCTCTAGTATGATGAAAGAAGACATGAAAATACCCACAGCTGCCACATGAAAATACAGCTGCCTGGGGTACAGAGATACAAGGAAGGCTATGCAGGAATTGATGGTCTAGCCCAGTGTTGACTATCCTGTGACACTCCAGGTGTTGTGAAACTACAAGTCCCAGCATGCTTTGCCAATATATAGCATCTTATTGCTGGAAGGGTATGCTGGGACTTGTAGTTTCACAACACCTGGAGCGTCACACGTTAGCCAACACTGGTCTAGTCCATGTTCCAATGGGAAGTTAAAAACTACTACAAACAGTGTCAGTAAAACACACTCCTGTTAGTTACTCACTGATTCTGAGAGACATTCAACCAAACTGCACCAATACACTCTGTAGTCGGGGGATAGAGGTCTATGGACACTGCCGGTCGTGGGTGCATACACACTGCAGAATTGGAACGACATCGTTCCATCGTTGAACAAGATTTTTTTATTCACAAATCAAATGAAACAATACAATGTGTTTTGGAACGATAATCGTTCATCGTTGCAGAAGACACACCAATGGCATATCGGGCCGGACGGTCATTTATCGTGTGATTGGTCCGATAATCGGCTGAAAACACTGTAGCGTGTACCCAGCCTTACACAGAGCTGTATAATTACAATGTTTATTCATACACGTCAGTGCATCTCACCATCTAAATAACCTACCACAGACACACCCACACTTGGGACAATTTAGTCAGAAGCCAATTAAATAACCACTAAATTTAAGGTGCATTGGAGGAATCCAAAGTGACCACATAAGAACTGCAAACCCAAAAGATAAACCCAAAAGGAAATAGCAGATAGAGATTTTCTTAGGAATCAAAGCAGCTCTGAAATAAGCATCATACAAAGCCTCAAATCAAGCAATAACATAGTGCTCCATGTCATCAACGCAGCCATAATCTATTAAAATGAGTACAACACATACATTAGTTGGGTAGCAAGTTGATTAAGCATAATAAGAGTAGCCTAGTTCACTCTTTGCTGTTAAAAGTTTTACAACTTTAACAGCAGAGGTTACCATTCAATAAACAAACACACACAATGCAGGTTTGGGCATCCCTCAAAGAAATAAATCGTATGGGCCTACAAACTAGCATTAAACAAGTGACATGGCGAGCCAGATGTTATAATGAGGCTTCATACATGCGGATGTTACTGCGCTCAGTGCAGGTCCTGAAAGCCTATTATTAAAACCCCTTTGCTGTTTATGTAAATGGATCAGTGCCCGTTTGCGCTGTAAAGTGCTGGTGCAGCTGCCCACTTGTATCCACCCACTGGGGCACGCTTGTAACCATGGCAGGCGGCCGCTGATCAAAATCGTAATAAGCAAAGGAACACAGCCGCGCACACGCCAGTCAGGAGATTCACCAAGAAAAGTTATTCTGAAAATAGAAAAATCTTCATTGAGGTGGTAAGAGCGGATCTGACAGACGCCTGGTGGTGGGGCGCTACTTCAGGGGCTGTCAAACACTTCCTGACAAGCGTTCACTCTGCATCAATTTCTGTGTTCTGTGCAATGCTCAGAATCGCTAACACTCCGTACAATATATAGGAGTAACTACAGTGCGTTATGCTGTCAGGAGGACTTGAGAACATTCTCTGTTATAAGTGAGGGCAAATGTTGTGTCTATGCTTTGAATAGGTGTTTTGATGTTCAGGTGCATGAGCCCTACACTGGCCATGTGAAGAAACAAATGGGAGAATAAATTACCTCCCTGGAATTATTGCTTAACGTGCACACAAGGGGGTATAGTTAGTAAACTGGGTTTGAAAGGGTAAGTTGTTGCCTATAGCAACCAATCGGATTCTACCTGTCATTTTGTAGAGTGTATTAAATAAATGACAACTAGAATCTGATTGGTTGCTATAGGCAACATCTCCACTTTTTCAAACCAGCAGTTTAGTAAATATACCCCCAAGGACTGTAATAAGATGGATCATGAATACTGACAGAAGAAAGTACAACCTCCATCCACATTCATGACCAATTCTGTGAGCACCAAGGTGTGTTTCTTCTCATCGGTCGATGATTCCTGAGAGCTTCTGCCTTCTCCTGTGCCCAAAACCATCCGAAAGCATATACTATATTCCTTCAACGTGCTGGCTGCAAATACCAAGGCTGTAGTCACTTCTAAACTGCTTTTTCTTTTTTGCTAGTTTTCTTTCTTTCTTCTGGAATCTTCTACCTATATATTCCAATAACTATTTGAAAATCGAAATATTTGAGGTAAGATTAATTGCAAAGAATAACATTACTTGTATCTATAGATCGGAACAGAAAGGTATTTTAGAATCCTTCTATCTTCACTCTGGAACGTTTCATCTTTTTCAGCCAAAATAATGTCTGTGAATCAGCCTCATGACCCACGATTCAGTTTTTCATGACTAATGTTTTACCCTTTACCTTCTATTTGCACTGGCATAGAGACCTCTATGGGCGGCACGATAACCCGTAGGTTAGGAGCCTCTGTAGATATTACTGCTTCTCCTGTGATCTACCTCCCACATTTTGACTCCGATTTAGTTGATATAACATAAGCACAAGAAAGCAGAACATTGGACACAAAAACAAATATTTTCAAGAACAATTCTATAAAGAACAACAGTAAGTACTGTAGGCCAAGGCTGGATACATCCCTGGAGCCACGTAACCAACGTGCCTATAAATTTACTGCTGGCATCTCAATGTTTGGAGTTCTCTTTAGTCTATTTAATGTACTTTTATCTCCCTTGGTTCCTTAAAAGGTCCCACAAGGTTCTGACAATTTGCTGGCTGGCACTAGAATTCTATATTCTTTTGTCCAAGACTAATAAGATGGCTCAGGTTCAACAATATGCGAACAGGTTCACGTAAAAGGGGTCTATAGAGATCAAACAGAAAGTAAAGAAGCCTGCTTAAGACAATGTTCATAAAATAATTTCAGAATCACTGTCTAACACAAAAAGTAAATGACAAATCAGTACTAATGAGAAAAGAACAGAAATATCAGAATGTAAAAAGACTGGAGGAATGTGCATCCCCGATCGACGAGGAAAGAAGTGCTGAGATAAAACAACGTTCACCTCTAAGATACAAGTCCATAGAAAACATACAAGACATTTTGGAAACATTAACTTTATCTATTCGGAGTTTAATGTGGGACAATTAATAGAATGAAGTGTGATCAATAAAAGGATTTATCTCAAGTTTACATTTGATTGACGCATAAGACCTAGCTACTGTGACCGTTAGAAGTGGGACCCTTGTCGTACATTCCATAAGTGAGGTACACAAACAAAATGGTGTGAAAGCTGGACATGTAGAATATCAATTAATCATCCCCTTGTGGGTATGTTTATTTGGAAAAATCACAAAAGGAACACAACATTTCAGGGACCAACACCTGAGGAAGAGGGACCTCTACTTTGCCTATAAACATATCCCTACCCCAAGGGGAAGGAAGATTCACTAAGACGCTCTACGTGCAGCTTACGAACCATTGCTTTTGTGTATATATTTAGAGGCTTTGTGGGAAAGCCTGGTTCATAGCTGGTACCAGAACCAAGTCCTGTGCCCCTTTCATCTACAGGGAGGCACATGGCATGGACAATTTTTTTGGATGCATTTGGTCCAGAAATCAGTCAAGTTTACTGGACTAAGATAGCTGCTACACCTATAATTTTCTCCAGGAATAACAGGATGTCATTACTGACCAATATATTTTTACAGGCAGAAAACGGGCTACACTATTATAACAGAAAACTGGACGCAGTGATCCAACAATTTAACACTGGTTAGGTTATATACAATTAGAGGTTATATCAGTGAAACATATATGGCTCAGGGTTGTCCTCCTAAATACGTAGACATGGGATTCATGGCTGACTGGGCGCCCAGCACTTGGCAACATTTAGACAGTCAGTGCTAAAAACGACCAGATTGGAATAATGCTGTAACTTGCATACTTGATATAGTATATAAAAGCAGACTGTGTATTCTTTGATTAGTAACATGGTATCTATATACTTCACAGTGATTGGTGCATCATGAGTGCAGTCGCATTGGAATGGTTTGTTAGTGTAAAAGTTAATTTCTATTTTAAATCTTTTGATAATTTCACAGTTTAATATGTTGGGGGGCAGGGGGGGGGTGTCAAAAGTGGAGTAAGTTACACCCATTTGTATTTCTACTAAATTCCTAAAGCCAAATTTTTCAACTTGCAGCATGTGTACCCCAAGCAGAATCACAGATAGTCTATGGGCACTTTTAGCATATAAATGTAATTAATAAAACATCTCTAAAAACAAGGGTGTAATTAGTAAACATCAATTAGTACTCATGAAGCAACTTTTTGCTAAACTCTAGAATACACTTAGGACCTCATTTAACTTTTGATATGTTTTACACCCTAAACAGCAGTCTTATATGCATACTAAGTTGCACACATCTCAAACTTATGCTGTTATCAATGCAAAAGCCACATTACTCTATCTGTACACAATATAACAATGTAATGAAGCATCATATGCACAAGGGGGTAGTGTCAATTGTAATTAATAAATGTGAAAGTCACATTTTCTACACAAAATGGAATGAAAAACAAACACCCCCCCACATCCATCGTCAACCGCGTTATAAATCCAAACGTATTTTCTGCAGTAATGCAAATTAAAATGGCAAATGAGTAATCAGAACAGAGGGCCTCAAACTGACCTAATATAGGTGCAACGCTAATAAATTAAGTGCCATCATCTGGTGGGATCAATACGCAAACAGCCAATCAGAAGGAGCAGGACAGTGCCGCCTGTGTCCTCATCACATATCTTTACTCCAGGTCTCCGGTACCCGCAAAAGATACCCCTCTTAGAAGTGTATCCAGGGATGAGGGGTTCTGTATTTTTCACAAAAGCCTTTATTATCCAAGCAGAAATGGTTATTGGATCCCAGTGCAAGAGAAATGCAATTCAGCCCTGTTCTTTGGATATAACTATCCAAGGGAAACACAAATAAACTGAGCCTCACTGACAAAGACTTTGGTGAAAGCGCAGGATGAACCCAGGAACATAAATAATGTATTTATTAAAAGCTGCAGGAACACATGTACAAATCATAAGTCATCTGAAGGTAGAAATGGAAAAGATGTAATTTCTGGAAAATGTAGACGATGTGCAAGGCGGCCTTCAGTATTTGCTTCACTAAGCTACATTTACATTAGCAAATGTTAATTTAAAGTATCATATGAGTCACAATTTCATATATTGCTATCACATTACCTGCATTAATCAGAGTGGAATAAAATTATAAGGCGCAGTGGAAAGAGCAAATCCATACTGATGTCAATACATATAACTTAATATTTGGGGAAGAGGAGAGAACTGTTAACATCAATGAAATGTTTAAATCATATCAAATTATTATTTTTACAGATGCATGCTATGGGGCATATTCAATTCTCGGCGGAAACCTTGAAGTCCGCACATTATTACGGTACTTTACTCACTGGATTTCAGCTCGCAGCTCAAATCCAGCTAACTACTACCGTAATAACGTTAGTAGTTTTTCCGCGGGGCTGAAAACTAACAATTGAATATGCCCCTTTATGTACAAAATAAAAAAGTTACAAAATGTCAAAGTATTTCCAACAATTTTGTGAGTAATTAAGACGAACTTGTTCCCTAATGTGGAGTCTTTACTTACTCAAACCAATTTCAATTGGCGGACTGGTCAATGAGCTCCTGTGAGTGAGCAGTTATCCTTAATGTAGTAAATGCTCATTATATCCTTGACACATAGATGGACTTATCAAAGAATGGCCACATAGATGGTTATATGTAGTATACTGTCTGCATACTAATGCAGACAGCATTATTATACTATATATTATATAATATAATGTTTATTACTACAACTTGTTCCTTTCCAGGCTTAGCCAGAGAGCAGCAATGCTCACACAGAGGGTATAGCACATATAACACAGGGACAGACCCCATACACAGCCTCTGACACTGCACATAGGCTGGCAGGGCATGCTGGGACTTGTAGTACCACACACACTGATGTATAGATCTAACACACAGCCCCCCTCCTCCCCCAGGGGCACCTCTATGGGGGGCAGCTATGGACACAGATACTGTGGGGTCACCCTCGAGGTGTGGGGATCACCCTCTGCGGGTGAGTGTGACGTCACACAAGGATATATATATTACACACACAGTTACCTCACACGTTATCACCTCGCTCCCTCTCAGCCTCCGGGTCCCCCAGCTCCTCGCGCCGCTTCCGCTTCCGGTCCCCGCGGGGAAGCGCGTCCCCCCCAGCCGCTCACTGCTGACACTTCCTGCCGCGTGTATGCGCAAGCTCGGCTCTTCGCGGCGGCCATCTTGGGTGTGGGCAACACCCGGAAGCCGCAGCTCCCGTAGGTGAGGGGAGAATCCTCCCGACGGCGCCAGTGATGCCTAAAGCCGCCCGTCAGACGAGATAATTCGATCCGTCCCGGTCCCGCCGACCGATATCCCTCGAGTCGGAGGCTCGCCTGCCCACAACCAAGATGTCTTCCCTGTCGTCCTAGGCTGTGACGTCATGTGTGCGCCGTCTACAGACTGAGGATTCCGCTTCCTCGCGGCCACGCCCCGCCCACTACTTGCTGGACGAGGGCGTTTTTTTTATCCGCCATTTTTTTTTTTGCAGCAAATTATCTTTATTGACAAATTTGTTTATTGCACAGTGCTGCAAACTCTGGGGATGTCATAAGAGATGGAACCTGCAGAGCAATCACCTCATTGGTCCCCTTATAATTAGTCATGTCAAAGTCCCTTATACCGCATAATCCACATACACAGGTTACTGATCAGTCTGTACACCTAGATGATGCTGATTTCATATACTGCTATAGCAAAGCATTACAATGCATGGGCAGATCAGTTCTATAGATCTGTCATCTATGACCCATGGGTCTAATGTGCATAGGGTTAACCTGGTGCCTTAGGGATGTACATGCTGGTAGTTTTGCACAAAAATGTTGCTGGGTGAAAAGAGGACAAGAACTGTTGTCTGTTCCTGCATAAAAACTACCAAACTGTTGCACCAATTCTGTAACCAAATATGTATAACTGTCTTCAAGCTGTGTTACTCCTCTGGTCCTGACCATTATTAAATGTGTTTGTCTAATTCTGGGTACGAATCTATGCAATTATTGTGCAGATCACCCGATTCACGACCGTTTGTTCAAATATTGCATGGGTGTGTACGCTCCGACAATCGTGTTTTATTGTACCAAAACACATCGTATCTGTTGACTTGGTTTTCTAAAATGCAACAATGGAACGATGTCGAACAAATGTAGCAATGTGTACGCACTCACGACCAGCAGCGTGGGCAGATATCTATAGAGTGTGCAGAGTCACCATCTTTTCAGCAGATCGTTATGAGAGATGAAGATCACAGATCTGAAGATAAATTATGTAGGTGTGTACACATAAATCTGCATGATCATCGGGACTTTCAGTCGGTGAAATTGTTACAGAAATTGCATCTGAAGTAAGATTGCATATGTGTGTACCCAGCTTTAGACAGGTAGCAAACCTACATCTTTTTATATGAACGCAACATAAATCATGTAATGATAAAGGACATTTTCTAGTGTGCAACAGACTTTTATTCTAGTTTGCTGACCCAATATGCCACCATCAGTATTTATATTTACTTAGTGATCTGTGCTGTGATACTGTAAAAAAGTAAATACTTAGCATATGTAGTCAAAATGGCTAAATTTAGTGCTCTCACCCCACAATGATGCATTGAGTAACTGCTTAGTTTGCAGAGGTATTGCAAATAAGAAAATGCAAAATGTACTTTTATATATATATATATATATATATATATATATATATATATAGCCTATCCCTATATATATCATATAGGATGACATGGCAGAATAATAACCCCATCCCCATTCTACAATATCATATCTCCCACACAGGGTGTGGCTTGCTGGTAAATGGATGCTGCTTTGCCCAAAGTGGGTGTAGTTTTGGTGTATATGGTCGTGATTTGGTTGATTGGGGTCGTGGCATATTTGTCCAAAATTTCCAGTCACCCATTATAGTAAGACTACTCCATTTTCCACAATGTACATCCAGTGCTCAACCCAGGTCCTAAAGCAGCTGTCATTGATTAAAGGGCTAAGGTTGCACTTTCTAGTAAGCTCCTAGAACATTAATGTATGTGGGTGCAGTCTCAGGCTCACCTGAATCCCTTTGAGTCAAGGGTTCATAGTCTACACCAGTGCCCCAATATGATAACAGAATAACCGCCATCACCTGCTGCGCATGGGCCATTTAGATAGTTAGCTCTGCAGCTCTTATAAACGGGATAGATACTCTCAGATGCTGTAGCCAAAGCACGGATATGTCATCATCATCATTTATTTATATAGCGCCACTAATTCTGCAGCGCTGTACAGAGAACTCATTCACATCAGTCACTGCCCCATTGGAGCTTACAGTCTAAACTCCCTAACACACACACAGACAGACACACAGACTAGGGTCAATTTGTTAGCAGCCAATTTACCAGTATGTTTTGCATGAGAAGCCTTCTCTATTATATACAATAATTCCATATGATCCCTAGTTTAACAGAGGGGAAATACTGTGTTATCATATGAAAGCGGGACACATATAGGCTTAACCTTTTTTTGATGGTGCCAGCACTCGTCACAACTTCATTAGACTCAAGCTTTGTATGGTAAGTTCAACTGTAGCACTGTAACCAATTGCCAAATTGAAGCAGCTTCCAGATTTTGTTTTTAATTTCCTCTCAGTGAAGCTGCCTCACCCTGTGATCATATTTTAGATAGACATTATTATTCGCACAGGAACTAAATGGACCTACACTATATATCCTCTGTAATTCACATCATAGTTTAGGGGATGCTGTGCTAGAATAATATATTCATTACAACAAAAAGAAAGAGCATGGATTCAGATATGGAAGCACTATTAAGGTCTACACCAATATCTAAATAAAATACTAACCTTTATTTATAATAATTAAAAATATGTTTCCACACCTTGTCCGCCGTAGCGAAATATTGGATTTTTTGTAATCACATACCCTCAAAGGTCCTTAAAATAGTAGTTAGGATACTCATCCAAAAACTTATTGCTGTTGATCTTATCTATGTTATATTTCTGTTCAAAGGGAGTTTAGTTCTATTAGTTATCAGAAGGGGGTTTTATTCCACCATGTTACTATTCCATACAAAATAATCATCTTTTCTGTTATGTATCACTTTCCCTTAAAAATTCTGATTCAAATTCAGTAATGTGCTCATATAATAACACGTTTACATATTCCTCAGTATGAGAACATACAATCAGAATCTTGTATAGAAGTGTGAATATGGTTATCATTAGATTATTACACAACGTGTAGTGTGTCACAAACATTTACTGATGTATTATGTAATACCGGAGTTTATCAAGAGGCTATGCGGGAGTATCGATGCTATGGGATGAATAGGACCAATAAATTACACAACTCTTTTTTTTTTACTGTTGGTTCGTAGCCATGCACCAGTCTTGTCTTCCAGCCCCATTATTCACGTTTATCTGATTTTAAATGCAGTGGCAATCCTATACAGCAACCAGGAATTAGTTGAACTTGAACGCTGTGTGTGTGTGTGCGACAAACACAGCAATTATGCAGCATATGGAAGACCCTGTGGGAAGGAGAAGGTAGAACCCAGTAGAAGGGAGAAAACCTGTGGGAGGGAAAAGACCCTGTAGAAAGGAGGGTCCCTGGAGGAGGCAGAGACGCTGTAACGAATGATCCAAATAAAATAAAAGTTCACATTCCATTGATCCAGTCTGCTTGGTTTGGGAGGATCACATTCCTTCCTTTGTAGTAGATGCAAAAAAGGTAGCTCCAGTGCAGAGAAGGTGGTTATAGGTGGAAGAGAAGAAGGCAATCTTGTGCTCTCTGTACCAGAGTAGAAATAAGGGGGTATGGTACTCACCTGAAATCAGAGGTCAGGAAACAGTATAACATATGACTCAGGTGGTCATCATTGTGCAGGATGTAGAACATGCAACATTCAGAATAGGATTCAAAAAGCTTTTTTTCCTAAAGTCATAAAATACGACCACAGTACAGCAGCGTCATACACAAAAGAACAAGGTGCCGACTATAGACTCACAAGCGTGTGTATGTTGGACAGACCGTAGTTCTATATGGTTGAGCTGGGCTCAGAGCACTTCCTCTCGGTCATGTCTGTCATTAGTGAGCCATGTGACATACTTAGTACAATCCTGCCTCAAACTATTTCAAGTTTGTGTGAAGATGTGTTACGGTCATTATCACCCTCTTTCTGTTCGCTCTCTCTCTCTAAACACACTTCTTTCAAATTTGTGTTTCTAAATAATAGGTCATAATTAAAAATCACCTTGTCCTCACCAGGTCCTACAATTTGATCAATCTAATATAATTTTGAGAATAATTCATAAGATTATACATTGTCATTTATTCAATATGCCAACATGAAGAAGCAATGTGTGAAATAGTAATAATAACCTTAGTACGTTAAAATGATAATTTGATCCAGGAGATAGTACTCAAGCACATTTTATTATCTGATCATCAGTAAGTCCTACCACCGCTATATTAAATGTTATATCCCCTCATCTAGGCACTGTGAGGATCCATCACAATGCCAGCTACAGATGACAGGAGGCAGTGCAGTGTTAAAACTGAAAACTGCACATTCCTTTTCACTTACTGTAATCAGCACTTTGCTAAAGATCAAGTCAATCAAGACTAAGGGGTATATTTACTAAACTGCGGGTTTGAAAAAGTGGAGATGTTGCCTATAGCAACCAATCAGATTGTCGTTATAATTTAGTACATTCTACAAAATGACAGCTAGAATCTGATTGGTTGCTATAGGCAACATCTCCACTTTTTCAAATCCAGTTTAGTAAATCTAGCCCTAAGAGACCTCACCCATTGGCAGCCTTTGCTCGTAACAAGCTTTGTATGACAAAGTTGGAATTTAATCTCTCTGCTGGTGATTCAAGTTAGTTTTCATTTGCCTCTTTGTCCATCAATATTCTACCTTCTCCAACCCATCAACTATAGCTTTGTCCCTCACAACTCGTCCTCTCAGGATTAAGCGGCTTGCTGGTCACAGTGTGTCCGAAGCAGGGCCGGATTAACCCTAGGGCTAACTGGGCTACAGCCCAGGGGTCTCGGGCATCCAGGGGGCCCTTGAAAGTGCTCAGCAGCAGTATTGATCGGTCGGGGGGCGGGGTGCCCCCGGCGCGATCAATGCTGCCGAGCACTTTCACTGCAGTCCCTCCCCGGCGCGCTGTGGTCTCCTTACTGAGGAGATCTCGTGAGTCTCACTCTCACAAGATCTCCTCAGTAAAGAGCGTACAACGCGCCGGGGAAGGATTGCGATGCCAGGAGGAGGTAAGTGCCTTGGGGGCGGCTCGGATCAGGGAGAGGGGGGGTACGACCTCATGGGGGAATGGAGGCCCCCTTAGCCCAGGGACCTCCATTCCCTTAATCCGGCCCTGCTTCGAAGCAACCCCAGCCAAGTGGTTCTCTTCTGGGAACACCGTGCCCTGTTTATAGCACTTTCCGTTTTATATTCAATCAGAAAGCATGAGTTTATTTTATTACTCCCAAGAACTTACCAATATTACACTCCTATAACCCCACCTGGAACCAGAATGTGTACTTGTCTCTTTTGTATCATTTACCTTCTACTTTATACTCCTCTTAGGGGGGTATTCAATTGTTCGTCCGGACCACCGAAAAACTCGCGCTCTAAAACTATTACCGTTAATACGGTAATTTACTCGCTGAAATTCAGCGAGTAAATTACCGTATGAACGGTTTTTACGCGCAATATTACCGTATTAACAGTAATATTAGAGCGCGAGTTTTTCGGCGGTCCGGACGAACAATTGAATACCCCCCTTGGAGTCTAACCTATTGTGAGCAGGGAATTCATCCAATTTGTCTCAAGTTATACACCTGCATTGTAACCAATGTTTCTTTTCTCTCCTTATTGTGCTATGGAATTTCTTGGCACTTGGGCAACAACTAAGTGCAGTTTCCAAGTTCACTTATGTATTTAACATAGACAGGAAAGCATTATATATAAAATGTTGTATAGGAAAATCTCAGTTTCAGCGTTGTTTTTGAAGCACAAAGGTTTTGATCAGATGTTGAATATCATGTCCCCTCCAGTTCCAGGGGGTAAATCACCACTGCTCCCCCCCCCCAGGTGACAGAGGCAGTGACATTCCGGCTGCATCTCACTACTTCCGGTGCTCAGGGATCGCCCCGGCTGCTGCTGGTTGTACTTCCGGGTTCCGGGTTTATTTACCTTCCGGTGCGCTGGGGGGATTTGTGATAAGTGACACATAGACATGTAACTATCAGTGATAATTATATCTCCGTAATCTCCGTCTATATAGCACTATATACACAGTGCCCCTTTCTATATATTACCTCACACATCTCTACATAGAGTATCACATAGATTTATATATCTATCACTGTGTCATCTCCTCTACTATCGCCTCATACATCTCTATCACCTTCTGTATATATATATATATATATATATATATATATATATATATATATATATATATATAACCTCACACATCTCTCCATAGAGTATCACATAGATTTATATATCTATCACTGTGTCATCTCCTCTACTATCACCTCAAACATCTCTATCACCTTCTGTGTATATATATATATATAATTCCCTCACATATTGTTCCTCATATATTGTTTATTTACATGTTTATTGACTTACTCATACAGATTAATGTTTATCCATTCACATCAGTCCCTGCTCAGTGTATGTTACAGTGTACATTCTCTATCACACAGACACACACTAACAATACCCTACCAATATGTTTATAGACTTTGGGATGAAACCACAACACACAGATGAAAAGAATTTTAAACTGGAAAATAAGTGGGGAAAGCAGGAGGGAGACCAGTTACACTCTGTAATAGTTGAGATTGACAGGCATAACTCTCTCTGTATCCCCTCCTGCACTTCTCTATCCATCTGTCTGTCATTGCACTGGACACCTATAGCCATGCAGTGTGTTTCTACTTCTCCTTGCATGTCTTTACCCCCTATACACCACTGTCAGAGATCATCTTTATATAACACCTCTCTCTGGCTATTTATATTTTCCATATCTGTGTACCAGCTTCATATCCACTTGTATACACCAGCAGACCCTGAGGTCTGTTACTGTCTTTACCTCAACACGTGTGTCATTTTCCTGCAGGAATGAGACGGATTTGCTCGAGATCCGGAAGGTGCGTAAGAAACTTAGACAGATTGAGGTTTTGGAGTACCTCCCTCGGTACCTGACCGGCAGCGAGATCGCAAAGGTGAACTATTGTGGTCCCTTGTTTTAGAGCGAGTAATATTGAGTTTAAAGTCTTGCTTTATTATTATTAATTGAATATCTCTCTATATAATAGTTCATTCACTGTGTTTCTTTTATGCCACCTCTACGCTGCAATTTTCAAGTTAATATCTGTACTTTTCTGCTCACTTCTTCTTTGCCATCATGTATTACTGATTTTCTATCTGCCATTATAGCATAGATGTCCCACCAACATCTTAAAATGATCTTACCTAAAAGAGAGTTTTCCATCACTGTCAGCTACACAATTATCACAGCAATATTTTAAGATTCATCTTTGATTCTTCCATCCCCAAGTCAATTGAATGCCTAAATCCTGCTGCTTTGATTCATTCAATATGTATATAATATGCCTCCCTCTGCCACAAAGGTCTTAGTCCATTCACTCATTTTTGACCACTGTAACTATCTGTTTACTGGCTTTCTCTTTCACAGGTGGTACCCACTGTAGTCCATTATGGACATTATGTGCTGCCAGGCTGATTTACCTCGCCAACCATACAGCCTCAGCTGCCCACTCTGCCAGTCCATACACAGGCTCCATTTTCCTCTAGGGATATCATTTAAAATATTATCCTTAAACTATAAATCCATCCACAATTTCCCTCATCCTACATCTGTAACTTCATATCACAGTACTCCCCCAGTCACTGACTAAGCTCCAATTACACTCTAGTTCTTTTATTTTATTTTCCTATGTACATCTGCAGGATATACCCAGTGTGGGCTGCTCTCCTCCAGAAGTCCATTCCTCCCTACACTATACTGTCTTCCAGTGACAACTCATTTGCTTCCACTGACTCCACTTTCTCTAGCCGCAGCGTTAGTCTGGCAGGAACTTGTTGTTTACTCTGCATGCTGTGTACAGCAAAATGATAGGACGAGGCTGGGTGGATTAGAGGGCTCTTCTGAATACAGGCCGTGTTCATCATCGTCGCCATATGTCATCATCATCATTTATTTATATAGCGCCACTGATTCCGCAGCGCTGCACAGAGAACTCACTCACATCAGTGTCTGCCCCATTGGGGTTTACAGTCTAAATTCCCTAATATACACACAGACTAGGATCAATTTTTATAGAAGCCAGTTAACCTACCAGTATATGGTAGGGGTCGCTCCTACATGCAAAAATTAGATTATTTTAGAGAGGGCACTTTTACAGTGACATTTCGCTGTTCAGTGGGGGGTCACAAAGTTCTTTTCTACCCTGTAACAGACCTTGCTTTTTAGATGTCTTCAGATGTGGCAGAGATCAAGGGGTATATTTACTAAACTGCGGGTTTGAAAAAGTGGAGATGTTGCATATAGCAACCAATTAGATTCTAGCTGTCATCTTGTATAATGTGTGTGTGTGTGTGTTAGGGAATTTAGACTGTAAGCCCCAATGGGGGCAGGGACTGATGTGAGTGAGTTCTCTGTACAGCGCTGCAGAATTAGTGGCGCTATATAAATAAATGATAATAATAATAATGTGCTAAATAAATGGTAACTAGAATCTGGTTGGTTGCTATAGGCAACATCTCCACCTTTTCAAACCTGCAGTTTAGTAAATCTAGCCCCAAGTCTTTATTTTAAAGCTGCAATAACAATTGGTAAAATGTTTTACTAAGGTGCCTCTGTCCCGAGCTGGAGCCCCGGGGCTGCTACTTGCAGACCTTTTTCTTGGGCTTTATAGTTCCTCTTACAGCCCTGACTGAAAACCGGGATGGGGGGAGTCTGAGCAGGAGGTCCGATCACAAGCTGAAATCAAGGTATTGCAGCTAGTGATTAGTGCTTCCTGCTCCCCTCCTTCTGTCGCCATTTCAATATGGTTGGCCTAATTGATTTGCTGGTTGTTTATTACAGGACCAGGAGAATCCTGCTCTAAACACATGCAGCCCACTGGGCTCCAGCTAGGGCAGGGGTAGGCAACATGCGGCTCTCCAGGTGTTGTGAAACTACAAATCCCAGCATGCCTTTCCACCTATCTGCTGGTTATCTACTGGCAAAGCTTGCTGGGACTTGTAGTTTCACAACACCTGGAGAGCCGCAGGTTGCCTACCCCTGAGCTAGGGGAAGGGGCACTAGGTGGCACTGCAACTTTAATTTAGACACCTTCCAGTTGTGCTTTATACGGGAATGCACATGTTTATACACATTTCGACTAATGTTACAGAAACATTAAGATCTACAATAATGACACGTTAAAATATTGCACTGATGATTTATATAAGACATAACGCCAAACTGATTTGTATTTCAGAAGAATAAGAAAGGTTTAAATGAATGAAGGTTGTTGTCCTGCAATGGTAGTAGGCAGAGCTTATATGATGTTTCTATGCTTTCCACTGTTTGCATTTCCATATGGAGCTGAAATCCCACAAAATTTAGCGCTTTTCCAGGCCAGTTCTCCCAGCCCAGCGCCCTCTATACCCCACGGTTAATGTGTGTCCCCTACATAGGATGCATGATAAGTCCGGAACGTGGGCATGCTTCTCTGTATGCATGAGGCAGATAGAGAGGCGCATTACTGCAAAATGAAATGTGCTGTGAGGGTACATTAAGAATATGTTTGATGTGATCTCTTCTTCATCTACTGCATCTGAGCTGCTGGAAGAGTCTGTGAGTTCTGCAAGTAATCCTGTGTGCTCCTAAGTACAGGTGTCTCGTAAGCCCTTACTGCGGAGACAATTAGAGGAATTGTTGTCTCGAATTGCGGGAGCGACACAGAGGGAAGAAAATGTGGAGACAAGTGGAACCTACAGGTCAGCATTTCACTAAAAATCAGTGTGTCTGTGGCATTCTCCAGCTATTACATGCTATTAGAGACATCATTTACTTAATTAGAGAACAGGGTATTGCAATCTGTACACTTGGATTCCTCTATTAGCAGCTGTAGCACTGTCGTCTTCATATTTGCATATAATTTACATAATTACGCGTGCACATAACAGGCTGTCCCCTTGGAAGCACGCCCTGGAGTCCATTACCCACAGCTGGGACCAGCAATACTGACTAGAAGGTCACATATGTTACATCCAACTTTTGGTCCCACCTACTTTGGAAGAACAGAAACATCTGGGCTAAAGGGACGTTTTTTAATTACTATTGCTCGTTGTTAAAAAAAAACAAAAAAATAACTAAACAATTTATGGTAAACATGGTGCATACTGGTTGAGATCTGTTGAGAAGAGATTTGTTGCATGCATGATTTTCCGCTGTTACTTTGTTTGCCGTATGGACTAATAAAAAAAAAAATTTTAATTACAAAAAAACACCAAAACAGATTTTAAATACACAGAAAACGTTGAAACTGTCTCCACATGAAATCAGGAATATTAGAATGTCAGATGTTGATATCGAGTCCAGCCAGTAGGGGGTGCCATATGTAATTGCTGTCTTTAGCCTTACATTGGAATAGAGAAAAAGCACCATCCCGTGGTCAATATATTTTGAAAAATGATAGGATGCATACTTGGCCCCGTGTTATAGTATGTAACTGAGATTATACATGTCATTATTTAATTTTGCGGTTTATTAGCTCGTGTCTCTTCCTGCCTGTGTTAGTGACCTATGTCTGTCCTTGTAGAGTGGACGGGCCCCTTCTCCCAGACTCCTCGGTAAAGAGGGGCCCCGCACCTGAAGCTGCTGCTAAACCAGGACTGCCTGAGTCTGCTCCACGAGTAAAACTAAAGCACCCAGGTCCAGGTCAGGCACCACACTCTGTATAATTACTCTGTCCACTCTTCCTCACGCCCGCTTCCTCCATGTCATCCTCGATTTGGATTTCGCTCTAAGCTCTTCCCCTCACTTCCCTCCCTCTCGTAGTCCTGCTGCCTCCACCCCCCCAGAATGGCCAAAATTTCTTTCCTCACTCCAGAAGTAACTAAAACCCTGGTCCACTCCCTTCACTGACTCCTCAAGTTCAAACTGCTCACCCTTACGTAGTCCTTCACCAACACTTTAAATTCACTCCACCTCTGTAACTTTCTCCCCCCCTCATTACCTCCTCCCACTCCAGGAGACTGGAGTGGAAGTCTCCCTCTGCCTCATCCGTTTACTAAATTCACTCCTGCCCTGTTTGCATCTACTGTCTCTCATTACCCCCTCTCTCTAGAATGTAAGCTCTCATGGTCAGGGCCCCCTCCTCCTCCTTATGTCTCATGCCTGCTTCTCTTATATGACCTCATTGTCATGTATTAAGCTGAATCCTCTGCTACCTCATGCTATTATTACTAGCTCATGACCATCCATGGAGGCGTTATTATGCTTAATTATATTCTTGTTAGAGTTATTATCTGTACCTGGCATTATATTAATTGTACTTATGTTTGTCATATCTGTAAGATGATTGCCTTGCGCTACGGAATCTGTGGTGCCTTATAAATAAATGATGCTGTAATCCAGTATTGTATATAACGTTCTCTTCTGTTTTCTCTTAATTTCCATTGTTCTCACCCATTCTTGTCCATCTAATTTTTCTTCTCTATATGTATCTTATATGTATTTTTACTTTACACTCTTTGTGACATCACCCCACCCCGGCCCCTTTAAAACTTTTTTGGTTCCTGGGTTTGACGTCTCTCATCACCTTAATTATTTTCCTGTCCACCCCACACTCCACCTAGACCCCTCGCCATTACACGATTCACAGTTCCTTGTTCACAGCCTGGAAGGACACAGTGATCTGGTGACAAGCGTCCTCATCCATGACAGACTCGTAATCTCTGGGAGGTGAGACATTACGTTAATCTCTAACAAATTCCTTGCTCTCCAGCCACTGTGGAAACACAAGAGTAAGAACTTGCTGTTACTTATAGTTCTACAAGGGCCATAGAGCTACATGTTGACTGCCTCTGCCTTAAATTACCCAGTTAACCTGTTCTCATCTTCATCAATATTTTCCTTGTTAGACGTAATGCGCTAATGGCGTTTCAATGGAGAATACTTGGCAGCTCTCTAATTATTTTTGATACATCTTATGTGCCGTACAACTGTATGTCCTCTCCTTTCCTGCTTTCTTTGTACATCCCTCTTTTTGCCTCTGTCTTGGGACAGTTGGGACACCTCCATTCGTGTATGGGATATATCGTCCTGCTTGGAGCTTAAGATGCTTTCTGGCCACACCGGAGGAGTCACATGCCTGGCACTAATCTCACCGGGGACATACAAGTTCAGTAAGTGATGCAGATAAGTTGATGGGGCAGGTTTCTGAAATTCGTGACGTATTGAAGGTCATAAGTGACTTTTTTGACTTACAGATTCAAGTCTTCTGCCAGCCTGTGAAGATTTTGTCTCCAGTGGATCAACAGACAGCAGCATTAAAGTGTGGAGTCTGATTACAGGTGACAACTGCAGCAGCTGATATAAGCAGCAGCAAAAGGATGGGGCGCGTGCAGGTTAGGGGAACACAGGCAGTGATAGCATGTGGGGAGAGGTGATAAGAAGACATATTCTGAGAATATACGTTATTAGTGGCGTGTGACAGTGTGGCGAGAGATAATGTAACAAGGAAACAGGAAAGACAGCAGCATCAAAGTGTGGTGTCTGATCAAGATGACAACTACAGCAGCTGATAGGAGCAATAGCAAAAGGATGTGCTATGTGCAGGTTTGAAGGGAGGCAGTGATATCATGTGGGGAGAGGTGATGAAAAGACATATTCTGGGAGTATACGTTCTTAGTGGCGTGTGACAGTGTGGCGAGAGATAATGTAACAAGGAAACAGGAAAGACAGCAGCATTAAAGTGTGGCGTCTGATTACAGGTGACAACTACAGCAGCTGATATCAGCAGTAGCAAAAGGATGGGGCGCATACAGGTTAGGGGAACACAGGCAGTGATATATTGTGGGGAGAGGAGATAA
Source organism: Mixophyes fleayi (assembly GCF_038048845.1). Taxonomy (NCBI): domain Eukaryota; kingdom Metazoa; phylum Chordata; class Amphibia; order Anura; family Limnodynastidae; genus Mixophyes; species Mixophyes fleayi. The sequence continues at coordinate 13,002,919 of NC_134407.1, read as the reverse complement.
GAAGACATATTCAGGGAATATATGTTCATAGTGACGTGTGACAATGAAGTACATATCAGGACATAGGTGGGAGATAAAGATAAGAGGTGGCCACTGATAGGACAGTGACATCAAGCAATTTCCCATAAACCTCATTAGGGCTGTGAGAAGTAAGATTCTGGTTAAAGAAAGGAGAAGGAGTTTGATTAACTTGTGGATTCCAGGAAGTCTTCAGCTGAGGATAGAGAAACTGCTGATTATTGTTCACAATCTGTTTCTCCTAATACCGAGACACAATTTAATGGATTACCTATTTTAGCACAAGTAAATATTGTTACGGGTACACATGAAGCGGTTTGAGGAATACTGTACTTACTTAAACGGCAAATAATTAGCGTCAGGTCTTAATATACTAGAGGAATTGGGGACAGTATCTCGGTGATCTAGATGTTCTCTGCTGCTGGGGTCTCCAGGTGTCTTTAGTAGCAGACACCAATGTACTGGTGGACATACAGCTTGGATGACGTCGGTTTATAGATGACACAAATTCCAGCTTCTGGTTTCCTGGTTGTGCAGGAGAAGACAGATTACGTTGTTGTACAGTCCACGTTTCTCCTCTTACTGGTCACGGACAAGCAGTGTGCTGCTATTGGTGGCAGCAGTCACGGATTAGGGACCCTCACGTATCCCGCTCTCATGCTTCTTTCCTCTTCCTCTCAGGTCAGCCTGTGCTCAGCATATACACATTCTCAGCGGTTTCATCCCTCACGTACATTCCAGATACAAAGCTGCTGATATCCGGATCAGGTGAGTCTCTATCCTTACTAGGAAAGAATACGTTCCCTTGCTCTTTGCCAATATTCCACCACGCTAGGCCAGGCCGGCATCGGGAGGGTGGACACACTGAGCCATTGCCTTGTACCTGAGCCACAGGCAGACCCTTAGCTTCTCTGTTTGTTCTTCTTTACGTTTCACTGGAGGCTGCCGCCACTATGTGCACTGAAAAATACTTATTAAAATTACAATATATGCAAACATTTCTTTTACGTTTTGCTTAGTTCCTTTTCAGAATGAACTGTTCCTTTATTGTTCTAGAAATTTGCAATAAAACACAAAGTAAAATAATCCTAAAGTATTTTTAGGGGTTGTGTTCCCCTGTACAGATCCTCCCTGTGTAATATTAGTAGACGCTGGTCTAACACGCAGTTTACTACCTAGAAATAGAAAGTGGTATGGTCCATTCTTGTCAAGTCTTCACAGTAACACTTGTTGTGTTGCAGATGGTGGAAAGATTGATGTTTGGGATCTGGAAACACAAGAAAACTTGCAGTCAAAGAAAGCGCACGGAGAGAAGGTGTCAGCTCTGCAGGTAAGGTGGAGTGGGGTCAGGGTAAGCCGTGCGCTGGTCACTAGTCGAAACGATGATACATTTACAATTCCTTTGTTTTCAGTTTCATTCAGGGTTACTGTACTCCGGTTCTTCAGAGGGTTGCTTGAAAGTTTGGAGAGTCTCTTCCTCTGGCTCCCTGAGCCTCCTGCACTCCTGCGACGCTCTGACCCCCTCTCTGAAGGGCTTGTACGCACTTTGCGCTACTGCGGACCAAGTCTACCTGACGACACAGGGATATTGCGTAAAGGCCGTCAACTGGAAGCAAGGTCAGGTCCACTTTCTTATGTGTGGGGCAGGTTTGGGGGAAAGATTAGCTTAGTAAGAAGATCTTATATGTCATGGCCTTGCCTGACACAATCCTTTACATGGAAGAACTATATTTTGTGTAAGTTACTGGGGTAACAATGCATTAAACCATTTTATAAGCTGTGTCCCATTCCTGTGAGTGCTCTCATCTTGTTCTCTCTCTGTTCCAGACCTTCTCACTCGCTTGTCCAATCGCTGCGCAGGCAACGGCTTTGTTGATGCTGTCGCTGTCACACCTAATAATCTTCTTGTCACCTCTGGGTTTAATATTGATCAGGGACATGGATACCTGAATGGTAAGTCTCCTGTTACCAGGAGTGTCTGTGCTGGTGGGTGATATCATCACACCGGTCACAGTTTACCAGCTTGTGGTACTTACAGTATACAACAGGGGTACCTTGGACCAGATACATATATATAACGCTGCGTACCCTACACTGATGGTGTGTTATATCATTGCGTATTGTCATTGTCCCCTTCTGGACAGCAACTTTTTCTCGTGTGCCAAGATGATTAGTCTTGGAGATATAACTAAAGCCTGAATTTAGTAAAGTAAATTGGGATTCTCAGAGACTAACATGTCTGTAATGAACTTGAATTGGACTTTTGAAGGTAAAATGCGGCCTCTGTAGAACCGTCCAGGTGTTTGTATATGTTGTTAGTCGTATTTAGGTAACACAGACTCCGGTTTGTCAATTTTAAGTACGACAGGAGTTGGTTCTGTCTCGCTGGAACCTCGGATGTATCACATGAATGTTAAAAGACTAAACAATATTCTATACTTGTGTCCGAGGTAATCACATATAAGTAAACAGATTCTTACTTCAATACTTCAGATCTCCCTTTACTGTGATTTGCTTTAATAAATAAAGCGGGTTAGTAATCCTTCTGACATCAGGCATTACGAGTATTAAATGTATCCGTTTCTTTTAAATTATTATTATACTTTATATAACACCAGTATATTACACAGCATTGTACAATCAGAGGATGTTCAGTTATCAGTTCCTGCCCCCGTGGAGCTCACCATCTAAATGCCCTCTTGCAGGGCAATTATAAAGACAACCCCTCCCCCTTCTCTGCTAGACTAGCCCCTTCCACAGCAGTCTCTTAGTGCCCCCTGAGCTTTAAACTTCTATTTAATTTTATTTCTGGAGGACAATGGGCGCGGTTTACTAATTAGTTCATTCTCGTCTCCTGACGGCAAATATACATCAGTGGACGTTGCGCAGAGGTGTATTCTAAAAGCCAAGGGGAACCTCCGACAGATGCAAGAGGTAATTCCACCAGTTAAATGAAACTCAAAATAATATGTAGGTAATGAATAAAACATTCAAAACAAAATAACAAGGCTATACTTTCAAACATCTAAAGACTTAAAGGATTACTTGGCAAACATTTATACCTGTTTGGGGGTACATGGGGGGGGGGGGGGAGGCGATCGGGGCAGCTGCCCCCCCTAGCAGCACAAACCAAATTTTACATTGCTCCAAAATACAGCCGATCAAAACGGGATGGGCCAATCGCGGGAGGGGTGGGGCCAGCCAATCAGAATGAAGATTATGCTAAATCGCCACCCCTCCCCTAAAAATAAAGACTAGGTCTGCTCCTGGTACATGGAGTAAATCAATGCTTTTTAGGGGTTACATCGGATACATTAGTACACTTGGTAAACATTTACCTACATAAGGGGATGGGGATACGTGATGCAAAAAGGTTGAAAAAGTAGTTGTAAAGCAGTATTGCCAACGGTCTATTATTGCAGCCAGAGAAAGGCGACGCACATGGCCGCAGGGATACTGGCCGACGTGTTGGTCATCATCCGTTTCTTCGTAGGGGTTCCATTATATGTCTGGGTTCATTTTTTTTTTTTTTGCGTGTTATGTTCTTAAATGGTTATTTACACTTTTGTAAAATAAGTAAAAAGAGTTTCAAAGTACGGAGAGCAAGCCTTACGTTTACAGGTCCTGTGCTTCGGTGTTGCGGCTTTTAAAGAAAGGGTGCGGGCAGTACTCCCTCCTCTGTTTATGGGGAAAATGCCTCCTTGGTTCCTACTATCTGTTCAGCAGTGGACAACTGTTGGGATTTGCAAAAATTGCACTGAGCCGCTGCATTCACCAGGCCAGGGGGCCCCACAGTTATTTCTGCTTACTGTTAAAACATTGGAATTATGATCCTTCAGCCCAGGATTTCTCCTTGGTTCTCCCCAGGAAGGTTAGGCCACCACTAAGGAAAAACGGTCCATCATAGATAATTACTGCGTGCTTCAGCAGAGGTCTTACGGTGCCATGGGGAGGGTGGTTATAAAGCGTTGGCTCAGCAATAAACTTCATACCCGGTCACTCCGGTGCTTTGTATTAGATTGCCATGTCATAGGACTGTGACTCCTGTCCTCTCCCTACAGCGGAGCGATTCTCCTGTCCTGTCTTTTATCATTAGCGACTGATGAGCTCGCTGAGCTCTGCCGCTGGTGCCCCATCAGTAAATTTCCAGAGAAAACTGTATTTCAGTTAAACAGTTGGTACCAGGCCAGGTTATTTAGCTGATCCCCTTCCCTGCACACAGTGTAACCTGCATGATGTAGGTCGAACTACAAGATCATTAAATTATTGTTTTATTGAGCTCAGGCGGAAAATTACAAATGGAGCTGAAATCATCCACGCCTGAGGGGTTTTATTGAGCATCACAGGGAAAGCACTAAAACCAATGTGCAGGTTTAGCACAACCTATCAGGTGGAGATAAACTTAAACGCTTTGTGCAAGAGAGGTTACAGATTCTGAAAGTAGAAAATGCTTCCTACAAGAATCGTGTGAATGATTTGCTGCCGGCCAGACCTGGGCGGACGGCTCACAAACCGGAGGAATTAATCCATCATTGGATAATATAATGAGAATAATGGACTTTATACTATAAAATATAAGGATATTGCATATAGTGGAAGGAGCAGGGTTCACAGCAGCACAGAGTATATAAGGAGACGAGAGATGTGTTAGTGAGGACAGGGCTGTATGTGACAGGGGCAGTGCTATGATGTGAGGAGAATGGAGGCAGCAGGAAGCCACAGACTGAGAGTTATATAGTGGAAGGAGCAGGGTCCACAGCAGCACAGAGTATATCAGGAGATGAGTGATGTGTTAGTGAGGACAGGGCTGCATGTGACAGGGACAGTTACATGATGTGAGGAGAATGGAGGCAGCAGGAAGCCACAGACTGAGAGTTATATAGTGGAAGGAGCAGGGTCCCCCAGCAGCACAGAGTATATAAGGAGACGAGAGATGTGTTAGTGAGGACAGGGCTGTATGTGACAGGGGCAGTGACATGATGTGAGGAGGGGAATGGAGCCAGCAGGAAGCCACAGACTGAGAGTTATATAGTGGAAGGAGCAGGGTCCCCAGCAGCACAGAGTATATCAGGAGATGAGTGATGTATTAGTGAGGACAGGGCTGCATGTGACAGGGGCAGTGCTATGATGTGAGGAGGAGGAGAATGGAGGCAGCAGGAAGCCACAGACTGAGAGTTATATAGTGGAAGGAGCAGGGTCCACAGCAGCACAGAGTATATCAGGAGATGAGTGATGTGTTAGTGAGGACAGGGCTGCATGTGACAGGGACAGTTACATGATGTGAGGAGAATGGAGGCAGCAGGAAGCCACAGACTGAGAGTTATATAGTGGAAGGAGCAGGGTCCCCCAGCAGCACAGAGTATATCAGGAGATGAGTGATGTGTTAGTGAGGACAGGGCTGCATGTGACAGGGGCAGTGACATGATGTGAGGAGGGGAATGGAGGCAGCAGGAAGTCACAGACAGAGTTATATAGTGGAAGGAGCAGGGTCCCCATTAGCACTAATAGATTAGTGACGTGAGGCTCCAATCAAACTAATGCAGGAAGATCATGGTGTCAAATTCTGTATGAAATGAAGTTTATACAATCAACTTGTTGCTTTCAATTAAGGGGGTGCATTATTTCTTAAAATACACAAACTTTTATTTGAAACCAGACGAGTTATTTGCATGAGTCGTGGCTCAGTGGTTAGCACTTCTGCCTCACAGCACTGGGGTCATGAGTTCAATTCCCGACCATGGCCTTATCTGTGTGGAGTTTGTATTTTCTCCCCGTGTTTGTGTGGGTTTCCTCTGAGTGCTCCGGTTTCCTCCCACACTCCAAAAACATACTGGTAGGTTAATTGGCTGCTATCAAAATTGACCCTAGTCTGTCTCTGTCTGTGTGTGTGTGTTAAGGAATTTAGACTGTAAGCTCCAATGGGGCAGGGACTGATGTGACTGAGTTCTCTGTACAGCGCTGCAGAATCAGTGGCGCTATATAAATAAATGGTGATGATGATGAGATGATCCTCCTATATAGTTGTGTTTTGCCTTCACTGACATTTCTGTGTTCCATCTCTCACAGTGAGCCATGTGGTACAGTGACTTCACAATTCACCAAATATCAGGATAATTTTTTTTGTAGTAGTTTTAGCCTGTTTTGCCACTCGTCAAATAATACTGCATTACCTAAATCTTTATGGCTATCACTTTTTATTTGTTAGAGTTAACAGGAACTAAAATCTGTGCAGCTGTCGGAGGGCTTACTGTCTCCTAGGTAACAACAATGTCGCTTTAGAAATTATTCCTAGAAATATTTTACTAGAGAAGAGAAAAAAAGACAAAACTCAATCTGATGACGCCCTGCATTACTGAGACTCATCATACCAGATACAGATTACTGCAGGGAGATGGACTCTCCGATCTCTGACATCTGAAGTCTGAGTGTCTTTTTGTATGTTTGCGTTCCAGACGCTGCAGCCTTTCAGAAGATCATTTCATCAGTTATTCAAATACTTTTTCTGCATGCTGCTTTACTAATCTGCTTTTATTGCCTCCTATTTTGTGAGCCATTGTACAATAGTGCTATTACTTTATGTGTTATCTAGGGACAGATTATTTGAAATGAACTTTTTCTTCTGTGAGGATGAGAGTGAAATGTAGCAAGTAAGAATCTGAGCCTGGCGTAGTGTTGTTCTAATAAGACAGCCATCCTTATGCCTGGGAATGACAGCCAGCCTCTGCTACACAGTAGAAGTGTCCGCTGGTGTTTAGGATCCTGCTGTCACTAAGAAACTCAGACTCCTTGTTGCTTTTATGGGTGTACCCACCAAAGTCTTGCAGCATCCACCTGCCACAGTCCAGGGACAAATGCAGGATTTGCTATGGGGGGTTTCTACACCACAACGCCAGTGGGCGTGACCAGCATGCATGAGGGTGTGGCTATAATATTAGCCAGTGCTTGGCTGCTCTCCAACTCTCCCTATCCCCATAATATACATGGGCAATGCTGCGTGCACTACTGTTAGGTGCACACAGCTCTCTCTTTTCCAGCGGAGCCGTGTGAAGCAGGGGCAGGGTCCAGCCACCTCAATTATACAGTGCCCCAGGCTTGGAGGGGGGTTTCCAGGCACGAGGAATCCCCCTCAGTTTACCTAAGCAGTCAGCTCCATTATGAATATTATGCAGAGGGCCCTATCTGTGGCGTTCGTATGCTCTGCACGTGTTTGCGTGGTTTCCTCCGGGTGCTCCGGTTTCTTCCCACACTCCACACACTGGTAGATTAATTGGTAGCTGATTAAAAAGGACCCTAGTGCATGTGGGTTAGGGAATTAGACCGTAAGCGCCAATGGTGCAGGGACTGATGTGAATGATAAATATTATCTGTACAGTGCTGCATTCTGTGGTAGCTGTGTTAATAAACTATAATAATAATATGGCAATCAACTATTGCAATCAAGTAGACCGTGTCCAAATAGAGTGCAGCGCGGAGGTAATAAATAGATAATTGTTTATACCAGTGATAGGTAACAGGCCGCCCTATGCCCTCCGAGCCTTCACCTGCACCCTGCAGCTAGCTCATGCTTTATTGGCAGATGTGTTTGTTATGTCTTGTAAAATCCTTGCGGATATGTTATTACAGATGGGTGTCTCTTTCTTTCATTAAATGTATAAGGACGGACCGCTTTTGAAGGTTAGAGGGCCACACATGCTGCCCCTAGAAGTGTATCAGGCTGCCTATCACTGCTTTATATATTTGCTCTCTATCTTCGGTCATATAACACACTTTTCCTTTCAGTCCGAGATGGGAAAACAGGCGATTACCTGAGCACGCTCTCAGATCCTGGCATATCCCGCATCCTGCGTGTGGCCGTCTCCTGTACTCCGGATGGGCTCTGTCGTTGGGTGACGGGGGGCAGAGAGCTGCTGCTGTGGGAGGAGCTTCCAAAGGGAGCGCCAATGGACAGGTGAGTCCTGTTCTGTCCCGCTCCTGTACGTTTAGAGCGGACACATCACCTCCACATAATGGCCATTTTGTTGTCTGTTGTGTTTGACGCCTCAGATTTGGCGCTAATGAATTGATTGGCTGCAAGTTACTAATTTTCTATGCACATTGTGTAAGAACCATCATTTATCACTCAGTAGGGTTGACCTTAGTTTTAGAGAGACCTTTGTGCGTTACTAGCGTCCTCTCTGTCTGTTGGGATTATTCAGTCTGGCTACCTTCCTCTATACGGGATTTGTTTCTTCACTGAACCTCACATCCATACAATAGTGACTCCTCCCGCCCTGTCTTTGTAGTAATCCCTACTTTTCTCTTGTTGTAGATCTGCTGTGCAGGTTGAGTTCCGTGCAGTGTTCCTGCTTCCTGCTCCAGACAGTGAATCAGAAAATGAAGGTAAGGAAACGTGAGGGCCGTGAGTCCTTGTAAGGTAATGGGAAACCGAACCCACCAGCAGTCCTGATTTCCAAGCCCTCTGAAAACTACCCATAGTGGAAGCCGCCTGTCCTGTTCTGTTGTAGTGACTGTGACTAGGGAGCAAAGGATGAGCTGAGAGCTCAGACTGGTATCTTTTCAAACTCAATTGATACATGTCTATCGAAAGATCCAGCACACAGTTATATGTTATGTTATATAACGATATGGAGTTCTTTTTCGTTTTTAATTATATGGACTTTTCTAGTGGTCTAGTGTCAGAATCACATTCCAGTATAGGTTAAAAGTTTAGCTTCATATTAACGTGAGTGATGAGATGACTCGTCCACTTATAAGATAATAGTGGCCCTATTTACAAGAGCTGTAGACGGTACATGAAGTCCACATTATCTTGTCTTTTCTTGTCACATGACAAGACAACTATATGCATCCGGCAGAATAGGCTCCACGCGTTTTGACCCGCAGAGCTGTCATGCCTTGCTGTATGGGACGGCAGTGGCTTCTAGTGGTGACTGATTGCAGTGTCCTCCAGCAAAGTTAAAGAATAAATCCACTTCTAACCCCCTTACTTGAATTGTGGGGTCTAACCCCTGTGACCCAGTTTATTTTGCGCTGCTACAGTCCCTGATGGAATTAGTCGGAGTGTCCGATTTCTGAATGTCCCGCAGCAGTTCCACTGACCCAACCTCTTGTTACGTCATAATACAACTTCAGGTCACTGATGTAATTACCCAGCACGATAACCATTGGTGACTTAGGGAAAAGGAGGGTTGGATTGCTTTAAAAAAATGGTAAAAAATAACATTGGCAGGTTCCAAGGAATACGCTGATATTAATTCAATGCATCAAGTTTTTTTTAAAATATACAATTTTTACTTCTAATAAGTAATGACATTTGTCACCAGGAAGTTTTAAACACAAACTATATGACTATCTGGTTTTACTTTCCTTGCGTTAGGCAGTAACGCTCAAACTTATTTTATTTGTGTGCAGAAAACATGACCGCTGTCTCTTCAATGTGTACATATGTATAGATGGCTTAGATGCAGTGATCAAAAACATTAAAACAGTCTATAGAAGGGCAAAGCACCAACACCATCGCACTGTCTTCATGTGAAGAGAGAGAAATAAGACCGGGACACTAGGTCCTAGCACATCGTTATAAACCATTAAAGGGAAGTCATCACACAGTTAATAATTGTTCTTATCACACTATTTTTCATCTATATATTCAGTAGAACCTTCACAGAGACTCTAATCATCAGTATTAGCCCTAAACTTCTTTTAAAATAAATAAATTCTAGTTTGTTAGTATAATGTCCCTTAACGGGCAACTAAGCCTAAAAATCCAAGTTTCCTTGTATAAAAGATCTACTAATAATATTCGGTAATGTACCTATATGGCAGAATCTGAGATATATGAAATGATATTCATCTTTGAGCTGCCGCTGAGGGTGGGGTGAGACAGTCTGTGCACAGGAAGCAAATCACAGCTCAGATATCTAAATTTCTCATACACGTCTGAAACGTTTCCATATGTATTTGTGAAGGCATTAGGTTAAGTGGTCTTTGACAGGTGATTACAGGTTATTACCAATCTCTTTGCGTTATTTACCTACACACAGAGTTAAAAATCCTAAAGGGGCTCAATAATCTTTCTGTAACTGGGTAAGTTTTTAATTTTGTAATGGGTCAAAAACTAAAGAATATAAGAAATAAATGTCCACAGAAGCCGTATTGTAAAGCCCAGCATTGTGGGCGCTATAAAAGTATGTTAATGATAATATTACTGAGCGGTTGCTCCTTTCTATAGGACAATTTGCTGTTGAGTTGCACAGGTTTGTCACGGTTACTTCCCCGGCGGGGTCACTGATCAGACGTTCTTTTTCAGAGGAAGATCTGTGGGCGGTGGAGAGTAAGGACGCGGCTTGTGACGTGAAAGCTAAGACCCACGGCTGGCAGTGGTGTGTACTATTGTAAAGGGAGAGACTTCTTCAGCGCCCTCCATCTCATCACACCAACGTTCCTTACGTTCCTTTGTTACACTTAAAATTAGTTTTATTAAAAATAAAACTGTGATTAAAACCCAAAAGATGAGGAGATACACTTTTTTTTTCTTTTGGGTAGACGGAGACAGTCACAGCACATACGTGGGGTTAAGCCCTTAGTGAAATTGCTTGTATGTTAACAGTCATACATGCAGTCATACATACATTTATCTATATATATATATATTATTATTACATACATTTTCTATCTCTATGCCTCAGGGCATTATAGTCTTCTCCTGGATCGGTGGTTAAGTGCGCCCATGCATACGTACATGGAATATTTACATACAACCCTACGTTTGGGGGCTACTCCTGTCTACGTGAGGTCCTCTCCCATTGGCTGGACGCTACTGAGGCCAAACTCCTCTCACGCAGTTGTGTTTGGGGGTGCAGTGGTTTGAGAAATGTGGGTTGTGCCACCACCGGCTGTCAGGTGGGTTCGTCTTCACCCAGAGAGTCCTTCACAGCGGCTCTTCTACTACGTCATCCCATTGACAAATGCGCTCACATGGTCACCACCGGGATCCTGGGGAAAGAGGAGAAAATAGACTAATGGCTAGCAGCACGGCAAAGGGCGTATCAATGTTTAATATAGCCATCCCAAGCATGGAAGCCATGGGTAGTAATTGGGACTGACGTGGAGGAAATAAATACCCAGGGGTAGATTTACTAAACCGTCTATAAAGGAAAAGAGGAGGTGTTGCCCATAGCAACCAATCAGATGCTAACTATCACTTTCTGGTAGGTACTAGATAAATGATAGCTAGAATCTGATTGGTTGCTTTGGGTAACACTTCCACTATTCCTTATTAGGTGGTTCAGTAAATCTACCCCTGAGAGTTAAAGCGTAGCCACAACCTAAACACATCGGAGGCTGCCATGTTGTTTGCCTTTCTTTCTAACTTCCCTCTGGACTTTTCAGCCATTTATTTATATCATCAGGCATGGCTGTTTATTTTCATAGGCCTGGGTAACATCACAAGGCTGTAATCTGAAAGTAACTGTATCCACGAGGTAAGATCGGTCTCATAGCTCTGAGAAAGGAAAATGAACAACTCTGCCTGATCATATAAACACAAGCATGGGAAGCACAGTGGGGAGCCAGGAGATATAACAGTGTATTTAGCTATAGTCAGAGGCGAGAATACATTCAGGTCATTTAAAGGTGGTAAAATCTCCAAAAAGCTGGATTTCCATATCTTCTTATGTCATGTCTGTCATTGTATTATCAGGGAACATTTTTTTTTTTTCAAGTCATATAAATGACTTGTTCCACAATACTGGAGCATCTGCCTGTGAGATAATGTTATATTACTAATATTAAACAAGTTGAATGTTGTAAATTTGTTTCATTGTTTGAATGGAACTCTGTGCTGCTGGGAGACTCTGCTCCTTTCATTATATAACTGTGGTTCCCAGTTTGTCTCCATTCCCCTCCTGACATCATGATAGTACCTCTGTCACACGTAGCCCTGTACCCACCAACATAATCACAGGACTGGACCGGTCACTGATGCCCACAAGATAAGCACATTCATCTCCTGATATAATCTGTGCTGCTGTGAACATTATAGTGATCTGATGCGCAAGACACAAATACCGTACAATGTAGTACTCACACCCTATTCAAACTAGAGATGGGCGGGTCCGGTTCTCCGAGAACCGAACCCACCCGAACTTTGGGTATCCGAGTACCGAGCTGAGCAGCTCGGTACTCTCCCGCCCATTCCGAATCCAAATCGAGGCCGAACGTCATTGTGACGTCGTCGGATCTCGGGACTCGGTTCTCGCGATACTTCAACTTTATAAATACACGCCTCCACAGCAATCCATCGCCATTTGACAGAGGGAGAGAGCAGGGTGTAGTCATAGGCTAATTAGAGCAGGGACAGAGAATACCATATTGTTCTTGCAATTGCTCTAACCAAAATCGCTAGTGCAGAGAGGAGGATAGAGGTTTATTATTTTTTCTTCATATTTGGCACTCCCCAGCGCTTTTGGGGTGTCCCCCATAATTGTGCATTAATATTTCTGGCTGTCAAAAGTCATATCTGTCAGCAGTATCTACTAAATAATTTGTAGCACACCTCAGTGTTTTTGGGGTGTCCTCCCTAATTGTGCATTAATATTTCTGGCTGTCAAAAGTCATATCTGTCAGCAGTATCTACTCAATAATTTTTAGCACTCCTCAGTGTTTTTGGGGTGTCCTCCCTAATTGTGCATTAATATTTCTGGCTGTCAAAAGTCATATCTGTCAGCAGTATCTACTAAATAATTTGTAGCACACCTCAGTGTTTTTGGGGTGTCCTCCCTAATTGTGCATTAATATTTCTGGCTGTCAAAAGTCATATCTGTCAGCAGTATCTACTCAATAATTTTTAGCACTCCTCAGTGTTTTTGGGGTGTCCTCCCTAATTGTGCATTAATATTTCTGGCTGTCAAAAGTCATATCTGTCAGCAGTATCTACTAAATAATTTGTAGCACACCTCAGTGTTTTTGGGGTGTCCTCCCTAATTGTGCATTAATATTTCTGGCTGTCAAAAGTCATATCTGTCAGCAGTATCTCCTCAATAATTTTTAGCACTCCTCAGTGTTTTTGGGGTGTCCTCCCTAATTGTGCATTAATATTTCTGGCTGTCAAAAGTCATATCTGTCAGCAGTATCTACTCAATAATTTTTAGCACTCCTCAGTGTTTTTGGGGTGTCCTCCCTAATTGTGCATTAATATTTCTGGCTGTCAAAAGTCATATCTGTCAGCAGTATCTACTCAATAATTTGTAGCACACCTCAGTGTTTTTGGGGTGTCCTCCCTAATTGTGCATTAATATTTCTGGCTGTCAAAAGTCATATCTGTCAGCAGTATCTACTCAATAATTTTTAGCACTCCTCAGTGTTTTTGGGGTGTCCTCCCTAATTGTGCATTAATATTTCTGGCTGTCAAAAGTCATATCTGTCAGCAGTATCTACTCAATAATTTTTAGCACTCCTCAGTGTTTTTGGGGTGTCCTCCCTAATTGTGCATTAATATTTCTGGCTGTCAAAAGTCATATCTGTCAGCAGTATCTACTCAATAATTTTTAGCACTCCTCAGTGTTTTTGGGGTGTCCTCCCTAATTGTGCATTAATATTTCTGGCTGTCAAAAGTCATATCTGTCAGCAGTATCTACTCAATAATTTTTAGCACTCCTCAGTGTTTTTGGGGTGTCCTCCCTAATTGTGCATTAATATTTCTGGCTGTCAAAAGTCATATCTGTCAGCAGTATCTACTCAATAATTTTTAGCACTCCTCAGTGTTTTTGGGGTGTCCTCCCTAATTGTGCATTAATATTTCTGGCTGTCAAAAGTCATATCTGTCAGCAGTATCTACTCAATAATTTTTAGCACTCCTCAGTGTTTTTGGGGTGTCCTCCCTAATTGTGCATTAATATTTCTGGCTGTCAAAAGTCATATCTGTCAGCAGTATCTACTCAATAATTTTTAGCACTCCTCAGTGTTTTTGGGGTGTCCTCCCTAATTGTGCATTAATATTTCTGGCTGTCAAAAGTCATATCTGTCAGCAGTATCTACTCAATAATTTTTAGCACTCCTCAGTGTTTTTGGGGTGTCCTCCCTAATTGTGCATTAATATTTCTGGCTGTCAAAAGTCATATCTGTCAGCAGTATCTACTCAATAATTTTTAGCACTCCTCAGTGTTTTTGGGGTGTCCTCCCTAATTGTGCATTAATATTTCTGGCTGTCAAAAGTCATATCTGTCAGCAGTATCTACTCAATAATTTTTAGCACTCCTCAGTGGTTTGCGCTCAGAATGGATTCAAAGCAGTCCACATATGATCTAAATGAGCAACCAGGTTCTGTCACCAGTCCTGATGTTAGTGTTCCCAGTACGTCATCTGGCCAAGGCGATGTCAAACAACAGAGTGTTTTCAAATTAGTGCAAAAAACAAAAACCAAAAAAAAATTTACTGTATTGAAGCGAAAAAGAAGTGTAACTGAGCAAAAGTTAAGTGACGATAAAAAAAAAATTGCAAGCATGCCATTCTACACACGCAGTGGCAAAGAGAGAATGAGGCCTTCACCTTTGGCTATTAGTGGCAGATCCCAAAAAGTTACCCAGGCTACAATTGGTGCACAACTACTGTTACGCGTCAAAGCTGAGCTGCAAGATACCAGTGAGGCATTACAGGAGAATATTTGCTCTGATTCACAAATGACAACAATCCCTGTGGAGAGTCCATCCAACAGTGGGATGTCTAATCGTGACCATTCTGTTAGTCTACCCATAAAGAAGGGCCCTTTCAGCAGTTCTGCTGATGTGTGCCTGAACAGCCCGAGTGTAGCCGGTGATACACCAAGTGAGGATGACACTTTGTCTTTAGAAGAGGATGTGGGGGAGATTTGGGTATCCGACGATGAGGATGCGGTTGATTGTGTAAGTCCTGCAGCAGTGTGGCACCAGTGGGAGCAGTTCTGGCATGTGAGGTTCTGGCACCAATATGCACTTTCCAAACACAAGCAGGGATGACGCAGGGGGCAGACCACAACAGTTTGACATCTGGGCTGGTTTGAAGGATTTGTCATAAAAATGTGTGACCTTGACCATAATTCCAACCAATCCTACTATTAACATGCAAAGGATGGTGGAGGGCCTATCAGGGATTAAACTGTATTTTTCATAATTTTCACTATTAATGTTTGGGTGTAATATACACCCAAAGACGAGTGCTCAATTGCTAAGAGTCATTGATGGAGAGGAAGACAAGCAGGCTTGTCTGTAGAATTTGCAGGCAAATTGTGCTGCGTTATATAGGTAACACCCAAAGAGAAGAGCTCCATTGCTCAATTGCTAATTGTAATTGCTGAAATAGAAATAATAGGGCTGACAGTCTTGATCTAAATCTGCAGTTACATTTTATTGTACCATAGCTCACTGCGAAACTGGAGAGGTGGCAGGGTTTAGTGATAATCTTCCTCCAACAATACTAATTCATCCCAATATCCCAATATCATAGAAGTCTGTGTAGTATGATGTAATTGCTGATAATGGCCTTCCAAAGGGAATGACTAGTTGATTTTAGGGCAGAGCTGTCACGGTTTTTGGGCAATTCTTTTACAGCACAGCAAATATCAAAATGTTTAGCGGACTCATCTGCATCACCACTGGGTGTCTTGGGAAAGCAATTTCTTTTACTACAAGCAGTTGCCAGAGAAACTGAAGGAGAAGACGTCCCAACAAGATGTTGATAAGTCTGGGATCCTTGCAAAGAAAATTAAGTATTTCA
Organism: Mixophyes fleayi; assembly: GCF_038048845.1. Classification (NCBI taxonomy): domain Eukaryota; kingdom Metazoa; phylum Chordata; class Amphibia; order Anura; family Limnodynastidae; genus Mixophyes; species Mixophyes fleayi. The sequence goes on along the minus strand of NC_134407.1, from coordinate 12,987,151 downwards.
TCTACAATTAAAATATAGTTAGCACATTTACTTTGTTTTATTGCACACTATAATTTTATGTAGCACCTTTTCAAAATCTATTATTAAGGCAATCACTTGACTCAAGCTAACCGTGTCTGCACTTTCTTCACAGGTAACTACTTCGCTGGACTAAAGTATATTCCCCTCAAATGCTAGTATTCTTGCAGCTGCTGTATTTTCCTACATGCTGTTGCAGAAACCACAAATTGACCCTAAATGTTTATGGACACAAACAGCATCTCCTGCATGTCATTTTTCAAAAGTTCTGTAACACCAAGTTGATAGTGTGTGCAAAACAGGAAATGTGATGGAATTCAGCCCCGCTGTAATGCTGGACCAATATTGGGGTCGTAATCAGAAATGACATATCCTCAGGAGACTCCAAGCAGGATTAGCCATCTTTCAATGACATCCCTTAGTTTTTGGAACAGTTTGTCAGCTGTATGCCTCTTAGTGAAGCTGCTGATACACAGAGTAGCCTACTTCTCAAAAATGTGATGTACCTGGGTACATGCTGCTGCTGTCCATGCTGCTGCTGTCCATGCTGGGGAAGGCGAATGACCAACCCAGTGGGCTTTCACAGTCATATAATCTTTTGTTTGCCCAGTTACGCTTGTACACATATCTGTGGTTAAGTGTACAGTGGGTAGAATACCATTTTGTCACCCAATAATGACATTTTTAGGAACTTTCCGGTACAGGAGAGAATTAGCTTTTCTAGTAAAATGGTATAGTGATGACATTTGCTAACAGGGACATAACACCTCAATTAAATGTCTTAAACCAACTGTATTAATAGTGGACATTGGACGCAGATCTAACACTAGCATAGTACCCAGGGCGTCTGTGATCCGCTTTGCGACTGGGTGACAGGTTTCATTCTTGCTTCCTCTTGCAGAGGATTGTTTAACTGCCAATTGTTGGGGGGGGAAGACTGCAGGTGCTGGGATGTAGATGAGAGAAGGGAGGTAGATTATGCTGGAATGCTTGTTGTTATTTTTTTTTTAACCGAAGTTTCTGATTTTCCCAACAGTTTTCCAATAACTCGCTGAAAAATGACGAAACATGGATGAGGATCCCAGATGGTTAAGGTCCCTACCTCTACTGAGTGTGGCTTTAAAAATGCTACAAATGGATAGACAACTCTTGCCAGGATTCGTGTAAAAATAATTCCACACTTAAGAGGTGGATTTTTGGTCTTATGCCCAGGCATGACAATGGCCTTTTTGTTATCACTGGCAAGAACTGAAACAATTTTTCTTTTCAAGTGTATGAAAATCATATTGTGACATAGGAGGTGTTCAAAATTGAATAAAAAATGACTGGAAATTAGTGTTACTGAGGTTAATAATAATGTAGCTACAAAATAATACCTAAATTATGTTATTTTAGCACCAATAAATGTAATTTTTATAACAAATTGCAAAACAAAACCAAACAAAACCAAAACCAAAACCAAAACACGCAATGGCGGTTTTGCAAAACCAAAACCAAAACCAAAACACGACGGTAATCCAGATCCAAAACCGAATCCAAAACCAAAACACGGGGGTCAGTGACCATCTCTAATTCAAACCCACTTTAAAGAGAATAGTGACAGAGAATGAGATACTACAGACAAGTGTGACATTGAGGTACAGCCCTCAGGATTTGACAAACACTCAGATTAAACTGTCAGATAGTCTATTCTATCTACAGTCTATACATGAAAGTTAGAACGAGCGGTAGACATAATTTGACACAATTATGGATTGGCAGAAACTTTACTTAAACTGAGTGAACAATCACAGATGACAAACCAGACGTGAAAACTACATCTATACATGACTGGTAAATGTATTACATGAAGCACGCACTCTATGGCCTAATAGTACATATAGGTAGTGGTATTGTCAGTACTGCCAGTAATTGGAAGATGTTATTCTACCTATAGACAGAAGTTCAGTGATTGACACAACAATATTCACAGACCAGATATTTCTTTATAATGAGGCACAGAGCACAAAGATAGACTGCTGAAGGATACAAAGTGAAATATAATACAGTGGCCTACCAACAGCGGGAACACATGGAGCCCCATCAGCGTGATTGATTACCACACAGATCTATCAATCACTGTTCTCAACACATATTTAGCCAGGAATGATTAAATCCAACTCTAATCATTCTCATTCATTATTGATATTTGATAAATGGCTGTAACGGTTTCATGCCAGATTGTCCGACAAAATATGTTTGTGTGGTCCCTCTAGAGTCTAGACTATAATCTCTCACGAGCAGGGCTCTCTACCCTCTGTATCATGCATGCACCTCTTTCATCCACCTCGTATGTACTTATTTTACAAGCTATTTGTATGACTTGTAAACTGTCCCGCGCTGCAGAGTTTTGTGGCCCTAACAAATAAAGGATGATGTTGAGTTGGCAACAGATAACATTTTCTTTTAACAGTAGTGAGACCCAGGTATCATCAACACAGGGCCTTGGAGTTCACTTCGGAAGTTGGGTTCCATAGTTCTTACTTTGTGCACTTGATACATTCTTTTGGGACAAATTTAACGTTTCTACATATGGAGGAACAAATGTTTCGCTGCTGAGTAGACTAAGACTTCTCCAGCTATAACAAAGATAGATCATGGTTCATCCTGGTGAACCAGAGACTTTTCCTATTGGTTTACGTCACCTTAAAGCTTCTGCCATGTTAAATAATTTTATAATAAGATGTGAACTAAACTTCTCACCAACAAATTTGAAACTCAATTACACTTATGGAGGCCCACCAGCAGGGGCGGATTGGCCATAGACCTTACAGGGAAGTTTCCCGGTAGGCCGATGGCCTAACGAGGCCACCTGGAGGCCACCTCAGATTTTCCCAGGGGGCGCGTTTGGATGCGGCGGGGGGAGGCATGTACAGGAAAGCAATCTAAAATATTGGTGTTCAGTGGGCAGCAACAGGCAGCCAATTGCTAGGCTCCCACGGTGCTGTTCGGCAGACAGGAAGTCTGACTTCACTTCCTGTCTGCCTGATGTGAGAAGAGACGCTGCTCAGAGCAACTGAAGGTAAGTGAGGGGGGCTTAGTATACTATACTATACTAAGGGGGGCTGCCTATATTATACTAAGGGGGACTACCTATACTATGCTATACTAAGCGGGGCTGCCTATACTATGCTATACTAAGGGGGGGTCCTATACTATACTAAGGGGGACTACCTATACTATGCTATACTAAGGGGGGCTGCCTATACTATGCTATACTAAGGGGGGCTGCCTATACTATACTAAGGGGGACTACCTATACTATGCTATACTAAGGGGGGCTGCCTATACTATACTAAGGGGAGCTACCTATACTATACTATACTAAGGGGGGCTACCTATACTATACTATACTAAGGGGGGCCTGCCTATACTATACTAAGATGGGCTGCCTATACTATACTATACTAAGGTGGGCTGCCTATACTATACTAAGGGGAGCTACCTATACTATACTAAGGGGGGCTACCTATACTATACTAAGAGGGGGCTGCCTATAATATACTATACATTTGCCCTACATGGCTTTAGATATGACCCACTGTGTGTAAAGTCATCACATCTAGGTTTTCCTAAATGTTACTACAACCAAATTCCTGTAGTTCTAAATCCCGCCTACTTTTGTGTTGGCCCCACCTACAGTTATTTTGGTCCTGCCCACATGAGGCCACTTCAATAATTTTTTCCAGGGCCACTTTAAGTTCCCAATCCGCCCTTGCCCACCAGCTATCTCTTTCTAGACCTTACTTCACCTTCTGGACCTCAATCCCCAGCAGATCATCTATTTCTGAACTACCTTCTGTGAATATGTTCTTTTTACAATGTCTACACTAGACGGCTACAAGCTGACTGGTGGACAACAACAATATCAAAATCAGGAACACCTTCATTTATGACCTCTTTCCCCGTTCATTTAAATATTCAGATCTTCAAAACAAAATGACCCTTTTTATGTATTGGGAGCATTATTTGGCACTTCACTGCACCTAGAGCGTAGAGTTGAGGAACATCTATTATAGTTCTATTCAAATTCCTGTGAAAAATTTGATGAGTACTCGTTTTGCCGCACAAATCGATGCCCTAAATTCCCTAAAGAAAGATGCACCGTCCACAAATACACTTTCCTGTTGGCACAACAGTTCTTGAACACTCTTACTGCAGCTTCGGTTCACAAATGTCCCCCATCGGTCTTCAATAGCACGGCATCCCCAGAGGACAGATTGTCATGGGAAGTTGTAGAATCCATAATTGTTTATACCTATGAATAACTTTTCCACAAATCAACTCAGAGGTATATGAGGATCCATGTTTAAAGGGCACGTAAAACCGTCACATAACATTCATATGTATCAAAGGCTGGAAGTTGAATAACATACATGTAATAACTGGCGTGTTTATACAGTGCAGCATTTTATCCTGTGCAACAGGTTGCCATGTTGAGAGGGAGGTGCTTCTGTATCGCAGAGTGACTGAAATGCACTGTGTAGATTCTTACACAGGGGCGGGGTCAGTTATGTCACAGTAGCTCAAATGACTGCATTCTCAACCATTAGATTATGTCACAGTAGCTCAAATGACTGCATTATCAACCTTAAGATTATGTCACAGTAGCTCAAATGACTGCATTCTCAATCTTAAGATTATGTCACAGTAGCTCAAATGACTGCATTCTCAACCTTAAGATTGTCACAGTAGCTCAAATGACTGCATTCTCAACCTTACAATTGTCACAGTAGCTCAAATGACTGCATTCTCAACCATTAGATTATGTCACAGTAGCTCAAATGACTGCTTTATCAACCTTAAGATTATATCACAGTAGCTCAAATGACTGCATTCTCAACCTTAAGATTATGTCACAGTAGCTCAAATGACTGCATTCTCAACCTTAAGATTATCACAGTAGCTCAAATGACTGCATTCTCAACCTTAAAATTGTCACAGTAGCTCAAATGACTGCATTCTCAACCTTAAGATTATTTCACAGTAGCTCAAATGACTGCATTTTTAACCTTAAGATTATGTCACAGTAGCTCAAATGACTGCATTCTCAACCTTAAGATTATGTCACAGTAGCTCAAATGACTGCATTCTCAACTTTAAGATGAGGGAAGAGATTCAGCTGCCCCTATTGAAATGGGGATATAATACTTTTTAACAAAGCTGCAGTAAAATGTCAAGTTAACACTGAATAAAGTATTCTACCCACATGATTTATACTGAAAATATCGATTTTGGGGGACTTTTCACTGGTGTAGCAGTAGAAGCAGGTGATATATCACGGGAAGTGGTAGACTTTTCCTTACTTGCTCGTCCTGCTGGGGACACCTCTCTCATCCAGGCCACTTTTGAAGTCCCCAAGTTTTAGAGGATGCAGCCCAGGGATGTCCGTGTCTGGTGAAAGGTCGGTGAGGGGCTGCAGGCTCCCCTCTTCTGGTAACGGACAACGGTCATTGCGATGACGCCTCCGTTTCTGTCTGCGCTCACAACTGAGGAAGAGGAAATAGAAGTATAAGGTGTAAATTCTTCCAAGGAACATAATATATTAAACTATGTGACTGTCCCAACATCTTAACCCTCATCTTTCTCGTACTGTCACAATATTTGTAATGAAACTTGCAATAAATACACTCTATGTCCCTCCAAAGCTGTTTTTAAATAGGCCTTTAGCAGAGCGCAATGAATATTCTTTAAATTAAATGCCACTACCGGATGTTTATGCTTTTGTAGTTACTATATAAGAGTTGCTTCAGCAACCTCCTAGTATTACTCTGCAAATGACTTTGGTGTTGCACCGGTGAGCCTTTGTTGTCTCCCAGCGCATTTCAAAGTAAATGCCTTCGGTTTTCAGAGGCACATTTGCCATCTAGAATTGCAGTTAAGTTTGCAGCGAGCCCTAAAATTCTGAAGAGGCACGAGGTGCAAAAGTATAAACGCGTCATCAAAGCTTTTTTTTTTTTTAATTTATACATAGGACAAAGTGAGCCTAGAAAATACACTTGTCCGCCAAATTACATCTGGAAGGTATAATATTCACCTCCTTTACAGTATAGACCCGGAGCTGATGCTAGAATCGAAGTGTTTTTGAAATGACAGGAAAACTATATGGACACTGCTTATTGGTCGCTATATAAAATCAGGCTTAATTTACATTACTGCAACCCGCAATACAGAGAATGACTGTCATGATCCAGCACAGAGAGCATCTCTTTTTCTGCTTCCTTCAACGATTTGTTTTATGTGTTTCGAGGTTAAAAAGTTATTGCAGCAGCGTGGTGGCACAGTGGTTAGCATTGCTACCACACAACGCTGGGGTCGTGAGTTCGATCCTGTCTGTGTGGGTGTCATACGGCTTCCTCCCACAGTCCAAAATCATACTGATAGGTTAATTGACTGCTGATTAAACTGGACCCTAGTCTGTATGCATTAGTGTGTTAATGAACTTAGTCTGCATGCTGCAGTGGGGATCGAAGTGAATAATAAATATCTCTGTACAGTACTACATAATATAGTTCTATGCAAACAGATATAAATCACAGTGAAAACACATCTAAGATACAAGTCTCCATATTATAAAGCTTTTTTTGATATAGATAGATAACAATTGAAGGTCATGTCCAAGCTGAGTATATTTGTAATGTAATTTGTTCTGTGGGGGGGGAGGGCACGTTTCCTCTGCTTTACTGCGAGGAAGTCGCACAGTAAGGATATTGAAGGACACAGCAGGGGAGCCACTCAGAGGTGCCACAATTAGCTGTGCATAATGGCTTGCAATTATTTATTTAACATGACTGCACGCGTTTCACATACTGTGTATATTTGTCGGTGATTTAGGGAGGTTTACAAATAAGCATTTGAATGTTGCAAAATATTTTTTCACACCATGTTTAGAATTTTCGACCCACTTTCTATGCTGATCCAACTCCAGGTACTTCAGTGAGTGCGCTGCGTGAAGGTTGGACGCCAACAAGCGCAAGCAAAACCGCTTAACAAATCGCATCTCCCCTAAAGCGAAGGGTAAGGGGTAATTGTTCTTCTTTACAAGAGGGTTATATCTTTAAACAAGTGAGGCAAATACTGCCTCTCATGAAAAGTGTCGGGAATATGGTGGTGCGTCTAGGTGGCTTCTACTACTTCCACCTCTTCTCCAGAAAGAAGTACCTGTGTTTGGAATGAGAACTTGGATGGAGTTATATTTATTTTCAAAGGTATTAAGGGTAACTCCACTAAAAAGCTCTTTTGCCTAATGAAAATGATACTGATTGTGGCAGCACGGTGGCTAAGTGGTTAGCACTTCTGCCTCACAGCACTGGGGTCATGAGTTCGATTCCCGACCATGGCCTTATCTGTATGTTTCCTCCGGGTGCTCCGGTTTCCTCCCACACTCCAAAAACATACTGGTAGGTTAATTGGCTGCTATCAAAATTGACCCTAGTCTCTGTCTGTCTGTGTATGTTAGGGAATTTAGACTGTAAGCTCCAATGGGGCACGGACTGATATGAATGAGTTCTCTGTACAGCGCTGTGCAATTAGTGGTGCTATATAAATAAATGATGATGATGACGACTGTGGGATCCAGATGCCGGTGCATCCCGTGGGGCAGGCCTGCTGCTGGGAGAGGGTGTTGGGCTCTTGGAGGTTTTTGTAGGTCCATTGTTCCTCCTTACTCTACTGTTAGTTTGGTCACCACCCAGCTCCTTCACCGGCTCCTGGAATCTTTTAGGCATCTGGGTACTGTTTGGCTGCTGCAGCGGCTTTTTGCTGGCTGCTTCGGGTAAACCCTCCTGACCTCTTACTTAGGATCAGGACTTCTGGGTAGCTCGGACAGCACCCAGGCTGGATGGGCTCAATACAGGACAGTTGGGGAAAGGTCTTAAGTGTGAGCTGCAATCTGTTGGTCACCGTAACACAGCTCATACAGCCATATAACAACAAATAAGTAGGGTCTTATTTGTAGTGATGCTTATTGCGTCAATAGCTCTTACAAGAGCTGTCACGCACCACTTGACGGTATCATACTTGCCAACTCTACCGGAATGTCCGGGAGACTCCTGCATTTTGCGAGAGTCTCACGAACTCCCGGGAGAGTGTGGCAATCTCCCGGATCTGCCCACTTCACTAAGAAGTGCCCACTTCCTAGTGAAGTGGGCAGAATTAGGTCCCAAACGCCGTGATTCCAGGTGAATCGCGTTTGCATCATTACATCATGGGGGCGGGTCCAAAATGAAGCGCATTTTGGAGCCCCGGCAGGCTCCCGGAAAACAACTTTCTAAAGTTGGTAAGTATGCGGTAGATATTTGCTGTGCTCACAACACAGCCTGCAAGCCCTTCTTATATAGAGCCAAAAGCGTTTGCCACCCCTCCCATACATTCAAATAGGCACTTGAACAACTTGATCGATCTTAAGGGGTCATGTGAGCAGGTTGGTCAATCCGGGAAAGAGGGTAGGTTGCACTGAGCCACCCAATCATGACTAGAAATGTCTGGGCCAATGGGCACGGACGTTTTGCTCATGTGCAGTTCATTTCTCCTCCAGACAGGTTTGAGGACAGAGCCATTGTAAGCAGGATGGCTCTCGGCACAGTGATATAACATGCTAACAGTTGGCATTCATGGTGTAGCTTTGAACACGAGCAACAACCGACTGTCTGCAAAGAGGTTTAAAAAAATGTATTACAGTATTTTTTGGGTCCCAAACAACTGTAAACATTTACTATTGCGATAACTTTTCTAACTAGCCGTCCTGACACAGGAAGAGCTCCTGCAGTTTTTGGTAAGCAGCCTTAACAAAATAATGTGTTTGCCAGGGTAACACCATCACCTTTCCTTTGTGCTCAGAGTAAATACATAATCAGTATGCGGTACATCATACATCAGAAAATTAGTAGCACATTTTACATGTATATACATGAGGTGCACTACACTGACAATATGATTCAGTGGACACATTAAATATTTTCCACATACTTGGGGGGAAGGGGAAAAAGGGTTACTGCAAATTACATATATATGTTAAATTGGACTTCTGCCTGAAATCACCTGTTGAACTCTCAGAAACACACTATTGCTGTCATTCAACAGATAAATTGTGAGCATTCTTATCAACTTATTTAACCATGGAAACAGTTGTTGCTGTCCACAGTTTCTTTCCATGGTGACTGTGGAGTGACTAAGGAAGGTCAGCTTTTGACAACCTGTCAATAAGCAGCCACAAGGTGTTTCTCAGTATTGAATAGCTAATTTCAGGCAGAACCCCTTTTTCCTGTACCAGGATTAATTAAGCAAAATCATTTTTTAGTGACATTAGCCTTTAACTTATGTTAGCTAGAGAAACATGGCCAATTTTGCATGGCTCATTGTCATCTTGCCATTTGTTTTGTTTACACATCTCAAGTGCTAGATTTCAATATACACTTGTACAGTAATTGCAAGTATCACATGTGCAAGTTACCATCTTGTACTGCACCAGAGCCCCAGAGACATCTGGTGTCTGCATCATCTCTGGTTACATTGATTGTTATATATTACAGTTGGGCCACTACATGGACCTTCTTGTTGTTTACTCACCAGAACTTGATGATTATTCCAGCAGCCACTAACACAATGACTACAGAGATGACAATTGTGACGTACAGTTGGGGATCTGTTCCTAGAGAGCGTGAGAGAGAGACAGAAATGTTATATGTGATAAAAGCACTTTGACACTAATGCCATAGCTGCTTACCTTCATCTTTTGGAGAAAAAGTGTGTGGCCTGAGGGTGGTGGGAACCCCTCTCAGGTCCAATCCTCGTGCAGGTTCATCATGCTCCAAGAGGCCCCACTCTTGATGGTAAAATGGTCGAGGAGTGAAGGAAGAAGAGCTTTGAGCTCCTTCCTCATCTGAGATTGTTGGGTCCCACAAGATGGCCCAAGGGTATTGAGAAGGAGGAACTGCACCTTCAAGGGCTGCAGGGAACAGCAAGCTGGACGCAGGGGACTGGCGTTTGCCCCGTGTGGGCACAGAGTGTTGATGTGGGTGCTGGATGTTCCTGTGGGGGAAGTATGTGATCTTTGGTGGGAAGTTCTGTGATCTTATTACAGGGAAAGTATGTTGAAGGTCAGGATGGTGAGTAGAACCTGAGGGTTTGGGGGCAGGATGAAGGAAGGAGTGTAAATGCTGGTGGGCTGGTAGGAGAGGGGAGTATGAAGGGCGTATTGCACCAGGGTGAGGAAATTTTGTGGGGTGTAGGAGTTTGGGGAGTGAAGAACATGTGCTTGAGAGGAGTAAACAATAGAAAATGCAGTAGGTGGAACCACAGCCAGACCTGAGAGAGAGGGAGGATATTAGTAAATTGACTAAACACCAACTCTTACACCTCCCCCCCTCAATTTTCTAACACAGCTATTACAACAGCTCTTTTACTCTAAGCCCTGTTCTCAATCTGTCCCTCAATAACATGTGGCTTTATATTACTCCCCTCACTCCCAACTGCTACTGCTGCTTTACGCACACATCTCATCTCAAAACATTTCTCTATAGACTGCTTTTATTTATTCCTGTTTTACATTACTTAAACACATCTCCAACTCCTACTCACAGACTATCTTCCATACACACTGGACATTCTAACACTGCTTTCCCACACACTGGACATTCTAACACTGCATGACACACTCTGGACATTCTAACACTGCTTCCCCACACACTGGACATTCTAACACTGCTTCCCCACACACTGAACATGCTAACACTGCTTCCCCACACACTGGACATGCTAACACTGCTTCTCCACACACTGGACATGCTAACACTGCTTCCCCACACACTGGACATTCTAACACTGCTTCCCCACACACTAGACATTCTAACACTGCTTCCCCACACACTGGACATTCTAACACTATCTTCCCCACACACTGGACATTCTAACATTGCTTCCGAACACACAGGACATTCTAACATTGCTTCCCCACACACTGGATATTCTTACACTGCTTCCCCACACACTAGACATTCTAACACATTGTAACAAGGCATTTCAGCATTTAGTCCTACCACGGGGCATTCTAACATTGCTTTCCCTTACCATGAACATTCAAAATTGCTTTTCCTGTCAGTGGACATTCTAACATGGCTTCACCAAACTTTTGACATTTTAATATTACTTCCCTTCTCGTGAACATTCTACCATAGCTTCCCACACATTAAAAGTTCTAAAATTGCTTCCCTTTGCACTGAATATTGTAACACACTATAAGCTAACATTACTTATTCACATGCTGGCTATTCTAAGATCACTTTATCAAACAATGTATATTGTAACATTGCTTAATCCCACACTGGATATTCTAAAATTGCTACCCCAAACAATATGCATGGTAACATAATTGTTTACTTGCAGCATTCTAATATTGCCTCCCCATATATTGGTTGTTGTAACCATGTTTCACTACACACTGAACATTACACACAATAATGTTTTCCCCTACACTGGTCATTCTACCATTTATTTCAATTGAACCATAGCTTCTTCATACACTAGACATTGGAAAACTGTTTTCCCTGACATATGGGGTATTCATTCATTGCTTCCTTACAAATTCCATCAGTGCCGCCCCAAACATTGGACAATACATTATTGCTTCTCTAAACACTGGAGATTATGCAATTACTTCCTCACATACTCCACATTGTAACATTCCTTGAGCACACATGGGAAATTCTAGCATTGTTTCCCCAGAAACTAGACATACTTTTACCATACACTGGACATTCTAAATGTGCTTCCCTATATTATGGACATTGTAACATTATTTCTACACACTGAACATTCTAACACTGCTTCCACACACACTGGACACTCTAGCATTGCTCCTCCCCTGCACACAAGACATTTAAGGATTGATTCCCACCACTGGGCATTCTAACACTGCTTCACCACACACTGGACAGTCTAGCAATATTCCCCCACACTTGACATTATAACACTGGTACCCCACATGCTAAACATTCTAACATTGCTTTCCCTCATACTGGACATTCTATTATTGCTTCTTCACACAGAGAGAATGTAAGATTGCTGACCTACACACTGAACATGGTAACATTGTTTTCCCTCAAGCACAGGCATTCAACACTTGCTCCCCACAAATTCTAGCAATGCTTCCTCAAAAACTGAACATTCCACTATTGCTTCTCCAGACATGGCAGATTATGACATTGCTTCCTCACACACTGGACATTTTAGCATTGCTTCATCAAGACTGGACATTGTAACATTAATTCAGCACACACTCTGGACATTATATCATTGCTTCCCCAAAAATTAGATATTCGTACATTGCTATACCATATACTGGACATTCTAAAGGTGCTTCCCCACATTCTGAACATCAAACACTGCTGCCTCCGTCCCACAATGCATTTCATCATTGATTCCCACCACTGGGCATTCTAACACTAAACATTCTAGCAATGCCCCCTCCACTTCACTTTATATCACTGTTCCCTCCGCACAAAACATTCTAATATTGTTTTCCCTCCTACTGGACATTCTAACATTGCTTCTCTGCACACTGAACAGTCTAGCAGTTCCCCATACATTGGATATGTTAATATTGCTTCCATACTCACTGAACATTCTACTATTGCTTCCACACAATATACATTCTAACATTGCTTCCTTACATTCTAATATTGCTTGCCTATACACTTCCCTATATACAGTTTCTAATGCACTAAATAGTCTAACACATACTGAATATTCTAGAATTAGGTTTCTACGCACTGGAAATTGCTTCAAGGTGAACACTGAATATTCTAATATTGCTATCCCATACACTCAGCATTCTAATGTTAACTTGCAAATGGAGCATTCTTATATTTCTTCCCATATACTGGTCATTGTAACATTCTACCCACATACTGGATATTCTAATATTGTGTCCCCACATATTCAACAATCTCAACATTCTAACCCCTTGCAATCTCAACATTCTAACATTGCTTCTTCACACATTAGAGATTGCAAAATTGCTTCCTACACACAGATCATTTTCACACTGCTTTCCCTTACACTTGACATTCAAAAATTGCTTTTCCTTAGGTGGGTATATTGTTTTCCCTCGCACACAGGGCATTCAACATTTACTTCCCCACACATTGGACATTCTAACATTGCTTACCCTTTCACTTTATATTCTAACATTGCTTTCCTTTACACTGGACATTCTGAAATTACTTTTCCACACACTGGACATTCTAACATCGCTTCCCCACATACTGGACATTGTAACATTGTTTTCCCTCAACCCTTCTTTTCCCACACATTGGACATTCTAACATTGACTTCCTTTACACTGGACATTCTAACAATGCTTCTCCTCACAAGGGGCATTCTAACATTACATCTCCAAAAGTTGAGCATTCTAATATTGCTTCCCTTCTCAGTGAACATTCTCTTTTAGTTTCCAACACATGGAACATTCTTAAATTGCTTTCCTATACATTGAGGATTGAACATTGCTGTGGACAATTTAACATTGGTTACCCACCAGCTCAATAATTTAACATTGTTTCCCCAAACAATGAACATTCAGCATTACTTCTGGACACACGGAACATTCAATCACTGCTTCCCCACACACTGAACATTCCAACACTTCCTCCCAAATCCTGTAACACTGTTTCTTCTCATATGTCCATGCTAAAAGTGCTTCTTCACCTTACCACCTTAGACTGCCCCCCTCCACCCACAAACCCAACTACAATACAGTAGCTCACAGCCATCTCACACTCAAATCTAATAAACTGCTCTCCTACATAAATGCTCTACAAACTGAAGAACCATTACATTAAGCTCTCCCTAGTCATTCAGCTCTTTTACCATGCAGCACTCGTTCTTCAATCTCTTTCCCTGCTTCCTATGTACTAATTGCTCTTATATTGCCCTTGCAACTTACACTGCTGCCCCTTCAAGGGCTCTTACATACCACTTCATCTTGGACCGCACAGAGTTAACCCCAAGACGAGATGATCATTGCCTGTGGGACGGGAATTCAGTTACACAGAGGCAATTGCAGAATAGCCCACACTTCCCTGATTACACATTATTATCTAAATGATCGTTCCAGTCGAGCCCATGTACCTCCAGAGCCCTCCCAATATTGTTATATAGGTCCTCTGTTCGCTAATATCTGCAAATAGGGGTTAAGAAAATGCCCTCCAAATATATTCTAGAATTAAATGTAAAGGGAGGTCAAGGATTGGATATAGGTGGGAGCTTGTACAAAGGCTAACTGTAGACAAGAGCATCAGCTTTCAAAGTTGCACCCCAAAATTGGCAGCTGCTATAACAGAGATAGGCAACCTTTGGCTCTCCAACTGTTGTGTCCTGCATGTGCTGGGACTTGTAGTTCCCCTACAGTTGGTGAGCCATAGATTGCCCGTTTCTGCATGTAAGAAAACCATTAAGATGTGCAATTGTTGCAGGTTGAGACTCCTGTGAACGTAACAAGATGTCAGCAAATATTTTATCACACTAATACTTGTTCTGATTGAGACGTATGAAACCTTTTTTAGATAAGACTGTAGCTGCACTAATGTTTTGTCTTCATCATCTAACTGTATATGGAAAACCCACAAATATATCCGTGTATGAAAAGCAACTGGTGTTCCTAGCACAAATGCACAATTTACTGTTACACACCCACAACGAGACTAATAGGTAATACACACAAGTCAGGGTGTCACACACCCACAAAGCATGCACTATCTGTGTCTCACACGCACACATACTGCTGCAGCTATACCCAGCTAGTGCACATGTTACATGGATGTACAACAGGTGGATTGTTGCACATGCAGAAGGCTTCGTTGCCACATAAACCAATGATGCATTTTTTGCACTCACACATATACAAAACTGGTTACACAGCTGCAAACACATACACACACAAACAGTCAACTAGTGCACTGGTACATGCACAGCTCTGACCTCAGTTTGGGGTGCAGGCTGGTTTTGGGGTGCTGAGGGGGGAGCAGCTGAGTGTGATGTTTCTCGCTCTATCTCTGCTCTCTCTCTCTTTCTCGCTCTGTCTGGCAGGATCACAGTGCTCTCCCTCTCCCTTCCATCCACTCATATTATCTTTCTCCCTCCCTCGCAGTCTGTCTCCACCTTTCTCTTATGGTCTTTACCCTTCCTTGTCCACTGTTGCATGCAAGATGCAACACTCTGCAGTGCCTTGGGAACCTGGGTTACAGGAGCGATGCTCTGCAGAGCGAGTTCGGAGAAGAATAACTTTGCCCCATGGGTTAAATTGAGCAATGTCTAGTAGGTCTCTGGTAAGCGAGGGGTTAATCCAGTGATACACAGCTTTTATATATTCTGCAGGGCTGCGACGGTGATAATACAACAAGTTATTGCAGGTTTGGGCACATTCTGTACAGAACAGAAGACCCATCGTTGTGTATCTCCTCTGCGTCTCACTCACTCACTTTCTGTGAATGACTCAGTATGTCTCTCTTTATGTCACTCAGTCACACTTTGTCACATTGTGATGTTGCTCGGTATCTCACTCACTCCTTGGCTCTCTCTTTCTACATCACACTTTGAGTCTCTTTCCATCTTCAATGCACCCCCCCCCCCCCCCCCACTTCCCAACCTCCCACCCCCCGCTCTCCCCCATCTCTTCCCTGTCTCCTTGTAAGATGCCTAGAGGTTACCATGGAGACGGAGGAGAGAACATCTCTGGTACCAGCTGTCTCCTCTCCTCCCAAATGTCCTCCTCTCTCTCTCTCTCTTTGCATGTTGTACTATCTGATCTCTCTCTGTCTGGTCTGTCTCTTATTTTGCAGGTCTCTGTGTCCTACCTGCTCTCTGCACGTTTCTCCTCCCTCTGGTAACTGTGGTCTGGATGTCTGTCGTCCTGGCTTATCTGCCTGAGAGTCTCAGTTGTACGAATCATTGAATATCTCTCTGGTTATTGTCTATATCTAGGCGTAAATGGCCCTTTCCCCCCAAGGTGTCTGTCCAATATTTGCTTCTTTTCCAGGCAGCTGCCCCTCAGTCTGTCCAGTCCGTGTCCTGCCTGTGTACTCTCCCTATGACTGTCTCTCTCATTTAGGCAGACAGTATCTTATATTATGTTATTCTTATGTTGTATGTGCCTTATCTCTCTCTTGTTCTACACAAGTGTCTCCTCATCTTACTCTCAAGTTCAGTATTACCATGTTTACATGTAGTATAGTACTATGTATGCAACACTGTGTGTGAGCACTCTCTATGTGGCAACTCTCCTACCCTATGTGGGTGCTCTCATAACATCCATGATGTAAGCACTTACCTGCAGGTGGGCACTCTCCTACCTTTCTATGTAAGAACTTACCTGGGCGCTCTATGTGAGCACTTACCTGCAGGTGGGCACTCTCCTACCCTGTTTATGCATGCACTTACCTGGGTCCTCTATGTGTGCACTACAGGTGGGCACTCTCTTACCCTCTCTATGTGAGCACTACTGCAGGTGGGCACTCTCCTACCCTGTTTATGTAAGCACTTACCTGCAGGTGGGCACTCTCCTACCCTCTCTATGTGAGCACTTACCTGGGCCCTCTGTGTGTGCACTGCATGTGGGCACTCTCCTACCCTCGCTATGTGTGCACTTACCTGGGCCCTCTATGTGTGCTCTGCAGGTGGGCACTCTTCTACCTTATTTGAGGGATCTCACCTCAACCTTCTATGTGGGTGCTCTGCTACATTCACTATGTTGGAGCTTAAATACCATGTGGGTGCTCTCCTACTTTCTCTGTGTGCCCTCGGATAAACTCTCTGTGAGCACTCCCCTACCTCCTCTACGAGGAGGTCATCAAACACTATCTCCGGGCACTCTCCTATCTCCGGGCTCTTGCCTCACCCCGATGTGAGCAATCTCCTACCACTTCTTTAATGGCACTCACTGAATGTGGACGGTCTTGTAAGCACTTTTCTGGGCCCTCTATATGAGCACTCTCTTACCACCTTTATGTGGGCACTCACCTCTATGTGGGCACACTCTTCAGTCCTCTATGCTGGCATTTTTCAATCTTCTCTGTGTGAGCACTGCCTCAGCCCTCAATGTGAGTACTTTCCTACCTCCTTTATGTGGGCAGTTCTCCTACCTTCTCTATGTAGGCACTTATCTCAGTGCCCATATAGAGAAATGTCCTACCCTCTGTATGTAGGTTCTCTACTACCTTCTCTGTTGGAACTTAAATAATCCCAGAGTGCTCTTCTGCCTTCTCTGTGGGAATTCACATCAGCATTCTATGTGGGTGCTCTGCTATCTTCTCTATGTTGAGCTTAGATATGATGTGGGTGCTCTGCTACCTTCTCTATGTTGAGCTTAGATATGATGTGGGTGCTCTGCTGCCTTCTCTAAGTTGAGCTTAGATATGATGTGGGTGCTCTGCTACCTTCTCTATGTTGAGCTTAGATATGATGTGGGGGCTCTGCTGCCTTCTCTAAGTTGAGCTTAGATATGATGTGGGTGCTCTCCTACCTTCTCTATGTTGAGCTTAGATATGATGTGGGTGCTCTGCTACTTTCTCTATGTTGAGCTTAAATATGATGTGGATGCTCCGCTACCTTCTCTATGTTGAGCTTAGATATGATGTGGGTGCTCTCCTACCTTCTCTATCTTAAGCTTAGATATGATGTGGGTGCTCTCCTACCTTCTCTATGTTGAGCTTAGATACGATGTGGGTGCTCTGCTACCTTCTCTATGTTGAGCTTAGATATGATGTGGGTGTTCTGCTAAATTCTCTATGTTGAGCTTAGATATGATGTGGGTGCTCTCCTACCTTCTCTATGTTGAGCTTAGATATGATGTGGGTGGGTGCTCTGCTACCTTCTCTGTTTTGAGCTTAGATATGATGTGGGTGCTCTGCTGCCTTCTCTAAGTTGAGCTTAGGTATGATGTGGCTGCTCTGCTACCTTCTCTATGTTGAGCTTAGATATGATGTGGGTGCTCTGCTACCTTCTCTATGTTGAGCTTAGATACGATGTGGGTGCTCTGCTACCTTCTCTATGTTGAGCTTAGATATGATGTGGGTGTTCTGCTAAATTCTCTATGTTGAGCTTAGATATGATGTGGGTGCTCTCCTACCTTCTCTATGTTGAGTTTAGATATGGTGTGGGTGCTTTCCTACCTTCTCTATCTTAAGCTTAGATGTTGAGCTTAGGTATGATGTGGGTGCTCTGCTACCTTCTCTGTGTTGAGCTTAGATATGATGTGGGTGCTCTGCTGTCTTCTCTAAGTTGAGCTTAGGTATGATGTGGCTGCTCTGCTACCTTCTCTATGTTGAGCTTAGATATGATGTGGGTGCTCTGCTGCCTTCTCTATGTTGAGCTTAGATATGATGTGGGTGCTGTCCTAACTTCTCTATGTTGAGCTTAGATATGATGTGGGTGCTCTCCTACCTTCTCTATGTTGAGCTTAGATAT
Source organism: Mixophyes fleayi (assembly GCF_038048845.1). Lineage (NCBI taxonomy): Eukaryota > Metazoa > Chordata > Amphibia > Anura > Limnodynastidae > Mixophyes > Mixophyes fleayi. The sequence continues at coordinate 12,968,635 of NC_134407.1, read as the reverse complement.
GATGTGGGTGCTCTGCTACTTTCTCTATGTTGAGCTTAAATATGATGTGGGTAATCCGCTACCTTCTCTATGTTGAGCTTAGATATGATGTGCGTGCTCTCCTACCTTCTCTATCTTAAGCTTAGATATGATATGGGTGCTCTCCTACCTTCTCTATGTTGAGCTTATATATGATGTGGGTGCTCTGCTACCTTCTCTATGTTGAGCTTAGATATGATGTGGGTGGGTGCTCTGCTACCTTCTCTATGTTGAGCTTAGATATGATATGGGTGCTCCGCTACCTTCTCTATGTTGAGCTTAGATATGGTGTGGGTGCTCTCCTACCTTCTCTATCTTAAGCTTAGATATGATGTGGGTGCTCTGCTACCTTCTCTATGTTGAGCTTAGGTATGATGTGGGTGCTCTGCTACCTTCTCTGTTTTGAGCTTAGATATGATGTGGGTGCTCTGCTGCCTTCTCTAAGTTGAGCTTAGGTATGATGTGGCTGCTCTGCTACCTTCTCTATGTTGAGCTTAGATATGATGTGGGTGCTCTGCTACCTTCTCTATGTTGAGCTTAGATACGATGTGGGTGCTCTGCTACCTTCTCTATGTTGAGCTTAGATATGATGTGGGTGTTCTGCTAAATTCTCTATGTTGAGCTTAGATATGATGTGGGTGCTCTCCTACCTTCTCTATGTTGAGCTTAGATATGGTGTGGGTGCTTTCCTACCTTCTCTATCTTAAGCTTAGATATGATGTGGGTGCTCTGCTACCTTCTCTATGTTGAGTTTAGGTATGATGTGGGTGCTCTGCTACCTTCTCTGTGTTGAGCTTAGATATGATGTGGGTGCTCTGCTGTCTTCTCTAAGTTGAGCTTAGGTATGATGTGGCTGCTCTGCTACCTTCTCTATGTTGAGCTTAGATATGATGTGGGTGCTCTGCTGCCTTCTCTATGTTGAGCTTAGATATGATGTGGGTGCTGTCCTAACTTCTCTATGTTGAGCTTAGATATGATGTGCGTGCTCTCCTACCTTCTCTATCTTAAGCTTAGATATGATATGGGTGCTCTCCTACCTTCTCTATGTTGAGCTTATATATGATGTGGGTGCTCTGCTACCTTCTCTATGTTGAGCTTAGATATGATGTGGTGCTCTGCTACCTTCTCTATGTTAAGCTTAGATACGATGTGTGTCCTCTGCTACCTTCTCTATGTTGAGCTTAGATATGATATGGGTGCTCCGCTACCTTCTCTATGTTGAGCTTAGATATGGTGTGGGTGCTCTCCTACCTTCTCTATCTTAAGCTTAGATATGATGTGGGTGCTCTGCTACCTTCTCTATGTTGAGCTTAGGTATGATGTGGGTGCTCTGCTACCTTCTCTGTGTTGAGCTTAGATATGATGTGGGTGCTCTGCTGCCTTCTCTAAGTTGAGCTTAGGTATGATGTGGCTGCTCTGCTACCTTCTCTATGTTGAGCTTAGATATGATGTGGGTGCTCTGCTACCTTCTCTATGTTGAGCTTAGATATGATGTGGGTGCACTGCTACCTCCTCTATGTTGAGCTTAGATATGATGTGGGTGCTGTCCTACCTTCTCTATGTTGAGCTTAGATATGATGTGGGTGCTGTCCTAACTTCTCTATGTTGAGCTTAGATATGATGTGGGTGTTCTCCTACCTTCTCTATGTTGAGCTTAGATATGATGTGGGTGCTCTGCTACTTTCTCTATGTTGAGCTTAAATATGATGTGGGTAATCCGCTACCTTCTCTATGTTGAGCTTAGATATGATGTGCATGCTCTCCTACCTTCTCTATCTTAAGGTTAGATATGATATGGGTGCTCTCCTACCTTCTCTATGTTGAGCTTATATATGATGTGGGTGCTCTGCTACCTTCTCTATGTTGAGCTTAGATACGATGTGGTGCTCTGCTACCTTCTCTATGTTAAGCTTAGATACGATGTGTGTCCTCTGCTACCTTCTCTATGTTGAGCTTAGATATGATGTGGGTGTTCTGCTACCTTCTCTATGTTGAGCTTAGATATGATGTGGTGCTCTGCTACCTTCTCTATGTTGAACTTAGATATGATGTGGGTGCTCTCCTACCTTCTCTATGTTGAGCTTAGATATGATGTGGGTGCTCTCCTACCTTCTCTATATTGAGCTTAGATATGATGTGGGTGCTCTCCTACCTTCTCTATGTTGAGCTTAGATATGATTTGGGTGCTCTGCTACCTTCTCTATCTTGAGCTTAGATATGATGTGGGTGCTCTCCTACCTTCTCTATGTTGAGCTTAGATATGATGTGGGTGCTCTCCTACCTTCTCTATGTTGAGCTTAGATATGATTTGGGTGCTCTCTTACCTTCTCTATCTTGAGCTTAGATATGATGTGGGTGCTCTCCTACCTTCTCTATGTAGAGCTTAAATATGATGTGGGTCCTCTGCTACCTTCTCTATGTTGAGCTTAGATATGATGTGGGTGCTCCGCTACCTTCTCTATGTTGAGCTTAGATATGGTGTGGGTGCTCTCCTACCTTCTCTATCTTAAGCTTAGATATGATGTGGGTGCTCTCCTACTTTCTCTATGTTGAGCTTATATATGATATGGGTGCTCTGCTACCTTCTCTATGTTAAGCTTAGATACGATGTGGTGCTCTGCTACCTTCTCTATGTTAAGCTTAGATACGATGTGGTGCTCTGCTACCTTCTCTATGTTAAGCTTAGATACGATGTGTGTCCTCTGCTACCTTCTCTATGTTGAGCTTAGATATGATGTGGGTGTTCTGCTACCTTCTCTATGTTGAGCTTAGATATGATGTGGGTGCTCTCCTACCTTCTTTATCTTGAGCTTAGATATGATGTGGGTGCTCTGCTACCTTCTCTATGTTGAGCTTAGATATTATGTGGTGCTCTGCTACCTTCTCTTTGTTGAACTTAGATATGATATGGGTGCTCTGCTACCTTCTCTATGTTGAGCTTAGATATGATGTGGGTGCTCTCCTGCCTTCTCTATCTTGAGCTTAGATATGATGTGAGTGCTCTGCTACCTTCTCTATGTTAAGCTTAGATATGATGTGGTGCTCTGCTACCTTTTCTATGTTGAACTTAGATATGATGTGGGTGCTCTCCTACCTTCTCTATGTTGAGCTTAGATATGATGTGGGTGCTCTCCTACCTTCTTTATCTTGAGCTTAGATATGATGTGGGTGCTCTGCTACCTTCTCTATGTTGAGCTTAGATATTATGTGGTGCTCTGCTACCTTCTCTTTGTTGAACTTAGATATGATATGGGTGCTCTGCTACCTTCTCTATGTTGAGCTTAGATATGATGTGGGTGCTCTCCTGCCTTCTCTATCTTGAGCTTAGATATGATGTGAGTGCTCTGCTACCTTCTCTATGTTAAGCTTAGATATGATGTGGTGCTCTGCTACCTTTTCTATGTTGAACTTAGATATGATGTGGGTGCTCTCCTACCTTCTCTATGTTGAGCTTAGATATGATGTGGGTGCTCTCCTACCTTCTCTATATTGAGCTTAGATATGATGTGGGTGCTCTCCTACCTTCTCTATGTTGAGCTTAGATATGATGTGGGTGCTCTCCTTCCTTCTCTATGTTGAGCTTAGATATGATGTGGGTGCTCTCCTACCTTCTCTATGTTGAGCTTAGATATGATGTGGGTGCTCTCCTACCTTCTCTATGTTGAGCTTAGATATGATGTGGGTGCTCTGCTACCTTCTCTATGTTGAGCTTAGATATGATGTGGGTGCTCTCCTACCTTCTCTATGTTGAGCTTAGATATGATGTGGGTGCTCTCCTACCTTCTCTATGTTGAGCTTAGATATGATGTGGGTGCTCTCCTACCTTCTCTATCTTGAGCTTAGATATGATGTGGGTGCTCTCCTACCTTCTCTATGTTGAGCTTAGATATGATGTGGGTACTCTGCTACCTTCTCTATCTTGAGCTTAGATAAGATGTGGGTGCTCTTCTACCTTCTCTGTGAGCACTCCCCCTACCTCCTCTATGAAAAGGTCATCAACACCATCTCTGGGCACACTCTTTTCCGCTCTCTCTCTCTCTGTGGACACTTGTCTCAGACCTGTCCTTGGCACACTCTTATCCTCTCTGTGGACACTTTCTTATCTCCTCTGTGTGGGCAATTGTTTTTTCTGTTTTTCTATCTATGCTGGGCAATCACGAAATGTTGATTTTTGTATATCTAGTATAGGTAACGTAAAGCCCGGATAGGTCTAGAGGTGGGTAAGAAATGACTTTGTTCTTAGTGTCATTCTGGTCCAACAATATTCTTAATATGAAGAAATAATATGTTACATGGTTTTATATAGGTATTGGTCTCTTTAATAATGAATGAGATGTCTCAGAATTTTTGTTCATGGGAGATATCTGTCTGACATACTGTGCAGCCAAGTCTTGTGATCATTTTATTTCCTGGCAGGATAATTAAAGGAAAATTATACCCTTCTTTTAAATGAAGTCCTCAATGCCTTTATATGATATATATAGTCCTTAGAGGGGAAGTTGTTTTTTCACATCCATAAGAAAAAAAAAAAAAGCATTGTAAGTAGCTGCTAATTTAAGCATCTGCTTGCACACACTGACTGATCCATGTGTTAATGTGCTGGTGAATTAATTCATGCAAGGTATGTATGCAGTTCCCCCTCACTGGCTGGGGGGTCTTTCTCCCCTGACATCAATCAAGCGGTAGATGCTATCACTTTCATTCTGTGTCTTTGTTTTGCATTGTCTCCTTTCAAGTGCATGCAGCTTAGCTGCAGTCCCTGTTTCAATTAATATTTCCCTTACATAACATGACATGCTGTTCATACATTGCTTTAGAGAACAGGAGAAACACATTGTGGGAACACACGGAGGGCCTGGCTCGTAGGCTCACAATCTGCATGACGTCCTACTGGCTTATCATGTCTCTTCCTCCCAGGCTGGCAATTTAGACTCTTTTCCTTGTCACTCACTCGCTGTGGACTGTGATTAATGATCTTTCTGCATGGCGGACCTCTCAATCTTGCTTAAAGTAGTACCATGCCTGATGCTTGTTATTCAAAGTATGTATAGGGTACTTAAAAAAAACATTCCGCCACGTATATATCATGGCGGAATCCTACCAGGTGATTGTAAGTATCTTTAAGCATATAACTCTGGGGTTTTGTCGTTTTCTTATCTTTTTAAATCTTTGATGGAGGGCCCTGAAATGAGTATGGGCCAGATCAGTAGGTTCCCCACTACAATAACACACGTCTGGTTTTGTGGCAGTAATAGAATACAAGGGTGTGATCATTAGTAGGTTTTGCTCTCCAGCCTCAGAAGTCAGGGCATGGTTTCATAGGAGAAGCTGATAAAAGAATATGATTCTGCACTAGCGTGTAACATAGCTGCCAATGGTGCAGATTTGGCTAAGCCAGTCCTGAAATTCAGCTGTCAAAACTGGATGACCTGCATGAAAATGGGCAGCACGGTGGCTAAGTGGTTAGCACTTCTGCCTCACAGCACTGGGGTCTTGAGTTCAATTCTCGACCATGGCCTTATCTGTGTGAAGTTTGTATGTTCTCCCCGTGTTCGCGTGGATTTCCTCCGGTTTCCTCCCACACTCCAAAAACACACTGATAGGTTAATTGGCTGCCATTAAATTGGCCCTAGTCTCTCTTGGTCTGTGTGTGTGTAAGTTAGGGGATTTAGATTGTAAGCTCCAATGGGGCAGGGACCGATGTGAATGAGTTCTCTGTACAGAGCTGCGGAATTAGTGGCGCTATATAAATAAATGACGATGATGATGACTGGGTATATGGCGTATTTAGTCCTGACTGTCCATTCAGGTATGTTGGCAGGTGTGATATATACAAACCATGAATGTAAAAAGGTTTCATTGTGGGCTGGATACAAAATATCTTCCCTCCCTGCCTTTGGAGGGGATTTCTTAACCAAACTACAGTAAATATAATGTTCTGTGAGTGAGAGCCACACAGGCCTTACGATTCATTTCTATGATTCTGTTTCTCTTTGTACGGTTGGCACAGAAAGACCAGAAATCCTGTCCAGGGCCTCCCTTTGCAATTTCTCCTGCAAATTCTTACAGATGTAGCTGATATTTCCCTAAGCCCTCCGTGGGTATTGATAAAGAAGTAGAAACGGAGCCTATTACTGTATACAACTCTGGAACTAACCACCCTTAAGAAATTCAGTACACTGCAAACAACAAATTACACCCTTAAAATGTTTTATTCTTTAAATCATTGTGTCATAAGAGTCCGGAAAGCCCTCCTGTGTCTTCCAGTGTGTGCACTGGCTGTAAACAGCAGTGTTCTCTGTAGTACAGCTTAGTCGTCCCACGACAACAGGTAAGTATGTGTCATAGGCCAGGCACAAGGGGAGCAATTGCTGCATCCTGGCATTATGTCTTTGTTTCCTGAATGGTCTGGCTTTGAGGCTCATGTTAATGGCTTTATATGTTTCCCATTTCGATTCACCTGTGTTGCAGTAGTTGGTAGTCCTCTGGGCACATTCTAAAGAAGGAAGGAAGGAAGTCAATCACAGTCCACAGAGAGACAGAGGGTGTTGACAACCGAGTCTTAGGGATAGATTTATTAAAGTGTCTAAATAGGAAAAGTGTAGATGTTGCCCGTAGCAACCAATCAGATTCTAGCTATCATTTAGCCAGTACATTCTAGAACAGGCTTGACTAACCTATGAGGCTCCAGGTGTTGTGAAACTACAAGTCCCAGCAAACCCTTCCAGCAATAAGTTGCTATATATTGGCAAAACATGCTGGGGCTTGTAGTTTCACAACACCTGGGGGTAAATGTATCAAGCTCCGATTTTACAAATCCAGCGATTTTCTCGGGAGAGTTGAAACTCGCAGATGTATGAAGCTGAGATTTCATGTAAAATCGCCAGAGTTGTGCTTCTGCCAAAATCGCCAGAGATCAAACTCCTGACTGTTTGCCACTGCAGCTATACAAGTCTCAAATGTATGAAGCTGCGATTAAGCAAACTCAGGAGAGGTTGCTGTAAAACACGCCAGATACAACACGCTGCTTGCTAGCAGCGTGTTGTATACACATCACTGTTACACTGCCTGTCATACAGCTGCCGGAGCTCCGGCAGCTGTCAAAACTGTAAAGAATAGATAAAAGTTTTAAAAAAATAAGCGTGTGGTCCCTCCCTCTATTCAGTCTTAACCCTAGTGCTGCCTGACTAGTGCTGGTTCCGTGAAAATCGGGGAATAATTTTGCGTGGGGTCCCCCCTATTTTCACGGAACCAGCACTAGGCAAACCAGCCGGGGTTGGAGGCACTATAGCAGGGGGGACACGCGGCAGGGGTCCCCCTGCCATAATGACAAACCAACCCCAGGCTGTTCAGCGCTGGCCTGGATTCCCTAGAGAGTGGGGTCCGCCAAAAAAAACAACCCCTAGGAACACCCAGCCCAGTGCTGATAGCACTAGGACTCTTCCTACACTCCTGGATGGTGGGTGTTGGGTAATAACGGCGATTTTAGGTGAAAAGAACAAAAGGACACCATTTTGTTTTGTGGAACTACAAGTCCCAGCCAGGGAGGGTGCCATAAATAGTGTGGGCATGCTGCTACTGGTATAACTACAAGCACCAGCATACCCATTGCAGCCAGGGCATGTTGGCACTTGGAGAACCACAAGTGCCAACATGCCCTGACACCCATGGCTGGCTGGGACCTGTAGTTCCACAAACCAAAATGTTTACAAAACCACAACACCCTCATTAAAACCACTAACATTTATTAAAAATAATAAACCCATAATAAAAACAGTAAACACCCTCATTTACACCATATATTTTTATTAAAAATAATAAATTCCCTATACTCACCACTGAAGTTTTCTTCTTTCGTTAGCAGCTTTTAATCCTAAAATGGCTGTTATCCAAGTCCAAAATAAATTTGTAATTTCCAAAGTCTGGACTCCATGGTAAATCCTTTGTGTTGGCAGAAAAGGTGTATTCATTGGTAAGTGACTAAGGTGGCTCCAGTCACGACCAACTGTTTCAAATTGCTGTATCTCAGGCAGGCTGGGTGTTCATGGGCAACACCTCCACTTTCCCTTTTTCAAATTTTTAGTAAATCTACCCCTTAGAGTCAGACGTCTGTGCTGGAAGAAAGACGATAGAGCTGGAGGCAGCAGGATTTTATAAATACAGATTTTTAATAACATATTAAAAAATGTTTGTGGTTGGCAATTACATTTTTGTAACACCCCATTTTGATGCATAGGAATGGGCAGTGGCTCATGGGGTACAAGGTACCACTTGCAGCGAGTGTCACAGATAGGATTATAGAGTTTAAGAAGATACCTGGCCTATCCCCATGGAGAACTGTTCCTTCATTACCTTCGCTCTGTGCATGTGGGAGATCTGAGACAGCAGGTGGTCAAGTCCAGGTCCTTGAGAGTTAAGTCTTGAACGTCACTCTCCGAAGCAGAGGTCGAAGTGGAAACACTGTATACCGGCCCACGTGGACTGCTGCTCCTAAAGTTCACCAAATGCCCATACGACTACAAGCTTCCGTCCCGAGAAGGGGCCTCTGTGAATGCTTCGCGCAGTCATAAATGTCAAGTGCATAAAAGATGCGCGAAGAGAGTAGTGCAGATCGTAGCAAATCTGATCGGTCAAACGAATCAAATAGCATTGGCTGAGGAGCCCAACATGGGAAACCCTGGCAGAGGATTCCCCAGGGTGGCAGCTAGCAAATAGAGACCCGTTGCCAAGTGAGAGCAAGGGGGAAAGTACAGAGGCTGGCAGGGTAGAGGCCGAGAGTGTCAGCTTTTGAGACAGTCTGTGTCAGCCCCTGTCTTTGTGTATACTGTAACTAACGGTGCAGGGACAAGAGAGAGGTAATAAATATTTGCATTTATTTCATCCTTCGATATGGTCTGATGTCTGTACCTTCCAACAACTGTGTTTGTACTGCGCTACTACACCTGTGTCAGCTGCTCACGATCTAACCTGTATGGGCAGGGGGCAGCTGTTCACTTAAACCCACCACAGCCTGAACTAGCCTGAAGATGACTGGGTAGGTGGCACTGGGGTGCACCGCCACCACACCAGTGCAGTGATATAGACGGTTGTTTGTTGCCTTTTAGCAGTTCAACGTTAAGAGTGAGGGGTTCTCAACTTGCAGTCAGACCCCATTTACAAACGGGTCCTGCAATACATTTTTATTTACACAAATGCATCTATTAATTCTTCTCGTGAATACATGAAACTGCCCCCTGAAAGGTACTGGGCACTCAGTAGTGCAGGATTAAGGCTACAACCCATCTGCTGCATTCATTTTCCCTTTTTTAATAAAATATTGCCCGTTCCAGCTTCATTTATGTGTTCAATTAATCCTGAGACTGAGGGAACATCTTTCTTTATTGCATGTGTCACTATCGTACATTTATTTGTTTTTATTACACTGGTACAAATGCGCTTTGCTGTCTCCATAGCATCTGGGAGATATAAAAAGTGTCACATTGATGGATATAGCCCCAGGCCTGATCTCTACTTATATAGAGGATGTGTAATAAGAACATCCTCTAACAGAGAAAGGTGGGGGGGGGGGTTCTGGGAGTGGAGTTGGGGGCTGCACTTTGATCTGCAGTCAGCAATCAGCCGCTATGTAAATTGTAAGGATACGCAGACTGTTGGGTCACACTGCTCAGCTCGTTCAAAAGTCGGGTCAGTGTGTGTAGTGACACGATGGTCGAAAGTCTGCCCAAATGGACGATTGTCGCCTGATTTGCTTGGTCGTACCGGTAAATATTTTTGTTCCAATCTCGTTTCCGTTGTGTAGTGTGTATAAACTTCCGACCGATGTGTACGAAATTGCAATCATTGCTGACGACATCATGGCTGTAAAAAGTCGCTAAAGGGACGTCTGCTCTTCCCTTTATCTTCTAAAACAAGGCTAGTGTGTATGCAGTCCATGGACCGAGCGATCGGACCATCGATCGCATGTAAAATCAATAGGCATAAAAAGTTGGTGGAAAATTCTGTAGTGTGTACCCTGCTTAAGGATCATAAAGGGTTTGAGGTTACCAGAAGTTAAAAACATGGGCAGACTAGATGGGCTAAGTGGGTCTTATCTGCCGTCAAATTCTATGTTTGTATGTAAATCGTTCTGTATAAATACCACAGTACACAGCACCACCTGCAGCCCAGTCTGCTGGATCTAACTTATGCATGATATAACTACCCAGATAACCTTGTCAAGAAATACCCTGAGATTCTGGATTTAAAAGAAAAAACACCCCAAACATTTTCAACAGATGAATTACCAAGTGAAAGTAAACAAGAAGTAAGCTGGAGAGGGGAAGGGAGAGGAACCGGCTAAAGACACAATTTGACAGCTATCATTATCTTTAATATTTTATAGAACTCCAACTTATCGCCCAACTCCGTACAGAGAATTAGTTCACTCACCTCAATCCCTGTCCCCAATGCGGCTTACAGCTCCAATTTCCCTACCATAGGCGCACACACAAACGCACTAGGGTCAATTTCTTAGGAAGCCAGTTAATAAGTCAGTATATTTTTGGATAGTGGGAGGAAGTCAGAGCAGCTGGAGGAACGTGAGGAGAACGGCTCAACTCTATTCATGATGCCCGGCTCGGAATTGAACCCATAGCACCGTGCTTTGCCCTCACTGAGCTGAAATAACCGCACTGTCGGTAACTACATATACAGATCATGCTCTCGTTCACCCCTCTGCAGCAGACAATTATGTTAGGAGGGAAGCACTTCACTAACAAATCAGATACAGGGTGACTGACAGCATGACAGACTTGCTTTTCAGAAATGCACTGTATGGATTGGTTGATTCATATATAGGGGTGGGAGTAATGTCACACTAACTCAGATGACAGCAGTCATTGAATGCCAGTTTAACACTGAACAATGGTATTTTACCTCCATTCAATTTAATATTTAAATTGTGGGGTTTAGCGCACCTCTAAAGACCTTGGTGGCTCAGTGGTTAGCACTTCTGCTTTACAGCACTGGGGTCACGAGTTCAATTCCAGACCATGATCTTATCAGTGTGACATTTGTATGTTCTCCCCGTGTTTGCGTGGGCTTCCTTCGGGTGCTCAGGTTTTCTCCCACACTGCAAAAAACATACTAGTAGGATAATTAGCTGCTGCCAAATTGACCCTAGTCTGTGTGTGTTCGGCAATTTAGACTGTAAGCTCCAATGGGGCAGGGACTGATGTGAGCGAGTTCTCTATACAGCGCTGCAGAATCAGTGGCGCTATATAATTAAATAGTGAGGATGGTGATGACCTTCTGCCTGGATCAAAAACGTCCAAGGAAAATCCACAGAAAGTCTCCCTGCAGTGAGGATCGAAACTTGTAACTAGAAAATGTAACTAGTTTCACAATGGCTTATAGTAAGCAAGTGCTGCATTTTGATGTAATCAGAGTTCTTTAGGAAAACTTGTATACTACAAGGAATAATGCACCTCTCCTGTAAATTATTGATTAGACAGGGCATAGTGCATAAACCACAATCTCTATTAAAAGCTCTCACAGACCAACAAGGTCACAGGGAATCCCGGTTGCTGCACAAGACACAATGTACTAGAGCCATTTTGTGTGCTTAATAATGAGAATGCCGCTTATCAGTTTATTAGGGACCAGTAGCTCATGAATATTAGTCAGTTTGTGCCTCAGTGAAGTCACTGGTTCCTAGCAAATTGATTGGAGACACACTTGTTCTGCACACACAATGGCTTCCTCCCTGTGCACAGGTGATAAGTCAACGTGGAAGCAGATAATGAGATGTTATAACCACAGGAGATATTCGATCAGTCCAGCCAGCGCCTGCTCTGGAATGGAGTAACATCCTGTCTCGTAAGTAACGTCTCCCAACCAGACACTGGACCATTAGATCTTCAGTCTGATCCATCCAGCTGCTCCCGTCCTCTCACTAGTCCCTTGTTCTATCCATTCCCCCGTGTCCTCTCTAATCTATGTTGTATCCTGGTTTCCTATCCCTTGTGTAAAGCCTGCTTACTCCTGGTTATTAAAGCAGAGGCAGAAAAACCTTTATCGTCTCATTGTCTTAGACTGTACCTAATGCATGTAACCTCAGCATTCTCAAGACAGAACAAGGACAATTAAATCCATTCCTTTTGCAAAGACTGTTGGTCTTTGCAATTGCGGTTTGTAATATTGTTAAGGTCTTAGACATTTCATTGTGTAAATCCATTCTGTATCCAAGGTTGTTTTTTCAAATAAAATATATGAACCCTAGCGGCCCTGTCCCCTCGCAGGTAGCTGGCAATGGGATCTGTGCAATGAGTCTTACAATGGTGTCTTTGCAACGGGATCTGTACAATGTGTCCGGATTATCTTTGTGCATTGGGGTTAGGAGTAGAACCTGGAAAGTGACCTCTAAGCAATGGGGCTAGTAATGGGGATTATGGACTAGTTTCTGGATGTGTGTAAAACGGAGCGGAGCAACAGAGTACAAATGTTGCTGACAATTACACAACAGCGCTGACAAAAATGCACAGAAATAGGCACAAAAGGAAACACAGGGAGAGAAGCTGGGACAAAAGAAACAAGTACTTCCATGCCTACACAAATTATATTCATATAGATACATCTGACAATCCTTTAGAAGAATAAAAGGTTACGTCACGAAACACAGACATATGCATACTCAAGCAAGAGAAAACACAGGCATAGTAACACTTTTCACAGTATCCTTTTCAAGCTGCAAGCCCATTAATAAAAAAAATAAAATAAAAAATCATTGTGGTTAATAGTTACAATAGACAGGACATTGTTCTCTTTTCCTTACATATTATTCTTCAAGCTGCTAATAATGATTTACTGGTTGCCAAGTGTCACGCAACGCAACAAAAGTTATTGTGCAGAGCTTTTGAATGCTCCACTTTCTAGCATACACGTTCTCAGCACAATCCCCCCCAACCACCTCCCCCCTCTGCCAGCGTGTAGATGGAGGACTCAAACTGGTTTACCAGATGACACATTCCTCAGGAACGAGCTTGACTGCTTAAAACTCAAATGTGTTGCTGCTGAGAAACAGTGCCGTCATACAAGGTTCCCCCTACAGAGGTTTTGCAAAGGGGAGATTGCGTTTTAGGACATACTAGAAACATTATCACATTCATGGTAAACAGGTACAACCTTATAGTTTAAAATAAAAATGAGTATTTAACCCTTTCAGTAATGATTTCACACCTGGCAATGACAGGTAACTTTTGCTAGTACGGTTACATATTGAACATGTTTTTCGTGTGTGTAATTTGGGATCAGGTGTTTATCCCCCCACCATCATACAGCATTCACATCCTGACTGAGTAGGGTAGATTTTCAGCCACTACAGTGATGACTGCATCATTTGCCAGACCCGAGTCAGAGTTTGGGCAAATACACTGAAGCACTAGGACACAGACCAATGACACAGTTGGTTAAGTATGAAAAGGGGGGGAAAGCAGCAAGAGAGAACAGATTGTGACGGGAGAAGACGAGGAACTGCAAGAAGTGCTTCAGAGCAGTAAATGAGCTATTATTTCACTGATCAAAAGCAGACAAGAGAGGAAACGGAGATTCCAGCTCATCACATTCGTTAGCTGCCTAGCCTCCAGCACAACGGCTGCCCTGTGCCAGAATATTTATGTTCTGCATTATACACGAACTTCCAAGTGGAGCAATAATTGTTGGATGCATTACCCAATACACTCATTTAGAAAATCAATACTATACATTTTTTTTTTTTTATGTTTCGGGGAGGGATACCAAATGCCAACAGCAAACTATTGCTCGGAATAAATTATGGCATTACAAGTACCACCATACAAAGGAGCATGTAACCCCCCCCCCCCCCCTCGGCACGCTGGGATGCGTAGCTGCACAACAGATGAAGGGTCACAGACTGTCTATACCCCTTGCTTTCAAAATGCGGTGACCGTATGTAATGCCGGCAAGAAAGCATTGTGATCACTAATTGAAGGCAGCGGTTCCGATCCCCAAGGCCCTCGCCTGAGGCCGTTATTGCTCGGGAACCAGTAACATCAGGTGCCTCTACATGGCTCAGCGACGCCACGGTTCCCTAGTGAAGAGGCACGTGCTGTGACTGATGCTGCGCCATGTCTGCCTGTAGCTGGAATGATTTTATAATAAAGCCCAGGTTTTTCTGTAGTTGGAAAATCAGAAACAGCATCAAATTGGGAAAAAAAATAATAATAAAATAAAGTCAGGTTAGCAAAAATGGGTGGGATACATAAATGAAAAGGTCAACTCTGTTTGCTCACCACAGACACACACACACCGGCCTAGTTATTGTTCTTTAGGGACGTGCGCTCGTTCCTCGACTTACCAGCCTTTGACAATTAGATGGATGAGTGCACCGTTTCTGTTCTATTGCATTTTTAATAAGCACTTGTTGCTTTTATTTTTGCTGGGGAAGATTTACAGATATTACCAGTGCAGATTTCCAATTTATTTATTTAAAGGCCCAGAGCTCCGTAAAAATGATCGCGGGCATCTAGTGTATGACCGTGAAATATCCGTTAACAGTAGTAGTAACAATGTAATGTCTGAGAACTTATTTATATAATGAAAGGCTTGAAAAAGAGACCATACGGTTTTTAAACCATCTCTACCATATAGGGAATATTCTGCATTTTCTGGACTCTGATTTTTCCCTTTATAGAATGAAAGGCCGATAAGAAACAAGTAGATTTTGGGCACTAAATTCTTAGCGACTTGATAGGCTGCAATCTCAAGGATACCTGACCAACCAGGGAAAGGCTGCCTCCACGGTCTGTAAGAGATGGGTCCAGTTCAAGCTCCTAATTTACCCATATGTGCCCAATAAGTTAGAAGGTCAGACCAACACACATCATTGCTGGAGATTAAGAAACCAAAAGAACGAACAGAACACATTCTCCTTTTATTAAGTCAGTTGTACAATTATTATTATTAAACATTGTGAAACAAAAAACAAACAAAAAAAAAACAAAAACTGTTATACTACAACCCCTACTAGGTAGAGCATAGTTCCGTCACTGCCCCCCCACCCGCCATCAGTCATGCTGCAGAGCAACGCACCCGCTCTTCGTCCTGCAGAACATCGCGTCGTCCTTCAACCTGCAGAACGCGTCCGCTGCAATCCATCAGCGTTCCCGCATGTAGCGCACAAGAGGCCGTCCTGCCTTTCTTTCCCCCACCTAGGACAACCTGTTAAAAGCCACAGACTGACGTCCGCTTTATGCGTTGGAACTTCTCCGCTGCATGAACTCTCCCCCCCCGCCCCCATCCCCAACCACAGAACTCATGTCTGCCTATATACATTAAAAACTACGCCTAGAGAACTTAAATATTAAACCCTCTTTCACTTACAGGACATCTCGCCCCTCTACCCCCACTGCCTTTTTCCCACCCCCGTGTGTAGTATTTTACTCCATCTACCCCCATTTACAACCCCCACAGAATGTTTCACCCCCTCCCTACAGAAGCTCCCATTTGTATAGAATACTTTACGGAATTCAAGATTATAGGGGGAAAAAAGTGCAGATGTGGGAAACCAAATTTTTTTTGGGGGGGGGAATTAAACGAAAACAAACAAACAAAAAAAACCAAAACAGGGCGGGTAGGGAGGGAATAACAAGAGAAGCATCAGGAGATGATGGAGCGGTGTGAGGAGGGAAGTGGTCCCTTTGGGAATATTTGGAATCTTGTCCCATTTGTGCAGATATTAGCTATAAGAGAGAACGAGAGAGGGTGGGGGTCAGAGGTCATTTCACAATAGACAATGAGGCGGCGACTAGATACAACAAGACATTGACAGTCATTTAATATACACCAACCTGGAGCACAGAGCAAAACAGGCATTCTAGTGAGGGTGGTGTTATAGAGAATGGAGCTAACACTTTTGTAAGACAACGTACCTGGTGGTATGACACAAGGGTGGTATACAAGGAGCAATGCGCAATATGGAAATATGTCTGTTTATATTAAATTAAGAATACCTGACAAAACATTGCAAAAACACCATTCTGCATTCAATGATTGTGTGCATTTGCTCTTTCTTTTTAAAGGTGGTTCTCTGTGATCACCCATTTAGGCTCTCTGTAATGTTATTCAATAGGCTGACATCAGATCTGGTTTGCATAGGAAACCGCTTCAACCACAAGCAAACCCTTCTATAAAGTATATTTAGTTCTGGTAGATTCCTGAAATGTTTTACACATGTGAATACCCCAAAAAGGCTTCTCCCTATAACACCTATATTCCTTTGCCGCTTCCCCAGTTTAAAACTAGCCCAGCTGGGAAACAATAGAAGTATCAGAATAAAACAGACCATGGACTCCTGGGTTGTTTGGTCTGTGTTCCTCTACAATGGCAGTGGGCAACAGGCGGCCGGCCAAGCCTTCACCAGCGCCCCCCAGCGTCATGTGATATCCTTGGCGCAGTGCGGGGAGGTCACGCAGCATATGCAGAGAAGGGGGACTTGGTGCACTGTGCTGTCTCTCCTTCCTCCGTAGGATCGCATGGGGCCCTTCACCTCTTTCACGTTAACCCTCACTGCTCTACAATCTTGGAGAAAGATTTTATAGCAAGTATAAAAATCCCCTTTTCTCCCTCAGCAGTAGGGAGACAGATATTGGGATGTCCCAAAGCAACCTTCAATGGAAGGGGAAGAATGCCTAATGTGAAGAACAGAAGGGTGGGCGAACATGGTGGCAACTTGTGAAAACACCAACATAGGAAGTAGCCCCAGCTTCTGCTGAAAGAACAGAGGGCAGACACCTCTTTAGAGTAATTGAGAGATACAAAATACCTCAGACAGAGGTCTCTGTTCTTCGTACCAGGCTAGGTAGAATCCCCAAACCTATGATAGACACAGGAAGAGTAGAGGCTTCGTGTCCAGTCTAGTTTGAACAACAGTGTCAGCAAGGCCTTTTCACTTATAAGTCATTGCTTCAAGAGCCGTTAAAGCAAGTACTGTCGGGCCCTATCGAAAGAATATGCCTTGGGCCCAAGATATAAAGTTTACTGATTGAGAAGCCGTCTAGATCAGAAGTACCAGGACCATCTGAGGCTAAGAATGGTTTGAAGTTTCATTTTGAGGAATCAGAGAATAGAGAGATTAACTGGATCATTCATGGAACCACCAGTGTGTAGAGGAGGTTACGCTCCCAGTATGCTGGTCAATGGGAGCTTGGACCTTGGTTGTGAAGCAATCCCTCGGATAGCAGAGAGAGGGATATAGAACATGTTAAATAGTTTAATACTGCTGTGTACCACAACCAACAATACTAATCAAATACTTTACAACTGCAGCCTATTAACATGGCATGAACTAATGACGACACTAAAGTATTGTGTGCTCCATGGCTGTGATGTCACTGTGATAAGTGTCATCTTCATAAATGTTGGCTCAGACCATCGTTTCCTACTCTACTGGAATGTCCAGGAGAATCCTGACCTGGGGGGAGACCTTCTAGACTCCGTGAAGAGCAGCCAATTCTCTTGTGGGGATGATGCAAATCGCGTCATCTGTTGAGTCATCAAGCCACACCCACCTCATTGAACTCTGAGCGGGCAAATGCAAGAGAATGCAATTACGTGTCATCAAACGCAGTACCCGGTACATCTGATGAAGCCAATGTTGTCATAAAATCACACCCAGCTTTCTTCAGACCTCTCCTCCAAGGTATGAAAAGTAGGGAATAGTGTTCAGCCTATAAACTGATGCACAGTCCATTGATCTCACCAATTACAGATAGACTGAACACTTCTCGCCTGGTGACAAGTAGGTCCTTTATGACTCTGCTACTAATGGACATATTGGCTGTGCTAGAGGATGAACGTAATAATAAAATCCTAGGTGGGTCAATCTTGGTACCTCTGTCTTTTGCATGAATCACTCTTGCTCTGCTACAGAATGTGAAGAATGGTCATCTGACTCGGTGTGTTCTGAAACATACACAATCCTCCCCTGCCTACCGATAAAGATCTATAATTCTCCAGCCAGTACGGCACATGGAATACCACCAACAGTGAATGCTTTGTGGTCTCCTCACATGATCATAGTTGTCAGATCTCTCCTAGGACGAGATACACAAAACAGATTGTGACAGGCGATCCGACAGGGCTGAGAACCAGATCTTTATAGTGTCTCCTACACCAGGGAGGCAGCAATTTGTGGACCAATTTAACATTCATGAGAATGTAGCCCATCGGTTCCCCAGGAACCAGAACCTCATAAACACTGGTCAGTCAGTGAGGACACTGGTTTCTAGGAATAATCAACGTTGCATACTCCTAAATGTTGGGTCAACCCACAAAGCTGCTACTAAAAATTCTTCACACCAGTCTACAGCTGGCAGAACTCCTAGAGAAACCACTCGGCGTTAGGGGATTAAAGAGGGAGTACTGACATTTTATTGGCAGTAGGGATTAATGGGGAGTAACAAGCTCCCCTTTTCTCCTTCAAAAGCCAGGGGGAACAGACAGTGGGATGCCCCCAAAACTTTATCGTTGGGAGGAATGTCTAGCAATGGAAGAAACTTACTGCCACAGGAGGCTTCTGCAGAGACAGCGATGTCCACTTTGTAAAATCTGGAAAAGCTATCTGGGACATCCAAATGAAGGCTCTGCCGACCCCCATGGCCCAAAGATAGACAGTCTTGGTTGAATGTGCCATCAGTCCAGGGGAGACTGAAGCCCATACACAGTACAATGTGTGCTGGATTACCATCCAAAACTAGCGAGAGATCGACTGAGAGGAGACACCGCATCCTGTCTTATGTCCGTCATAAGGAACAGAGACGGTCCAGATACCAAACACAACCTTAGGACTGGAATGAGGGACTGCCTGGTTTATGTGACAAAGGAATCTTGTGAGAAAGAGTTGTCAGTTCAGAACCCACTTTACTGATAAATGTACTTGTAGGTGAGAACACACCAGGAAACAGAATGAAGATCCTCAAACAGGAATAACGTGCAAGACCTGTAGAAGCATATTCAGGTCCCACTGAGATCAGGAGAACATAATGGCGGCTAAACATGGCTCACTCTTTGGAGTAACACTATCATGTAGCAGTGCCAACTAGCTCTGAAAAAAACTCTGAGAAAGGGCTGTAACCTCCACCTAGAAGGGACTCAGATCTGTTCCTAGCAACCTCTGGGGGGAAAGTAGGAAGAGACAAGTACGAAGATTCAAACTCACATCAGTCTAAGTAGGTTTCGTGAGAGACACGGCCAAGAAACAGAGGACTTCCATATCTACAGCATAGTCTCAAAAACTGAGCCAGCAAGACCCTTATGCTTAAGAATCATAGCTTTAAGACACATGCCCTTAAAAGGTAGCTCAGATAGATCCTCATGAAAAAGGGCCCTTGAGACAGAAGTTCTAGCTGAAGAGAAGAACCTGAACATCAATAGATCAATTTCCAAAGACTCCTAGATCTGCTCAAGGTCCCAAAAGACTTTGGGATTAAGGTAATAAATACTCAAGAAGTACACATACCAATTGTCCACCTGAATGCAGATCTCTAATACGGATAGAACAAGGCGTTCCACCAACTACATGAAGCAAGATGCTTCCCTTCATGGCCTGGGGGGCCGCGAGTGCCCTCAAATGGTTCAAATAAGACACCACTTTTACACTGCCAAAGTACTAGGTTGTGAGTTGCAAAACATACATTTGCAAGATGGACTCCTGAGTCCGCCAAGTACCCTGGTGAAGGAAAACTGCTTCCCATCCCAGAAACCTGGCATCCAGTGCCAGCCTGCCAAACCAAAACCGAGAAGAGTCGCCATATTGTCTGCCAAATGGGCATCTGAAGATACCAGAGAGATCATTCGAAATCCCGTCTGCATGAGACAAGAGTGCACATAGTATTGCGCAAACGGCACTGCTTCCAAGTTGGAGACCCCGGCATCCTTCGATACTATTGATAGTGTGCCAATTGGTCGCAAGTGGAAATATTACCATCAGTGGTTGTGTGTTCTAACCCTGTACCACCAGTTTTACTCGACAAAGGACCGAAGAAACAGCAGCCGTGAAAGAACCACAATCTAATCTCCGTGAGGAGAGTCAGGACAAGATACATTTTATTTGTAATATACCCCATATGCAAAGACACTCAACACCTCTCAGCATACAGTGTGAACTGTACACACTGTGACCGTCTGCATATGTGGAGAAGCCTTTTCGTTGGATTTTAAAAACTTACAACTTTACAATTGTTTTTTTCACAATAAATTAGTCTTTCTACTTTAACTGTGGCATACTGTTATTTATAGTCCTAATGCTCTCCTTTTTATTCTATTTAAAGTTTTGATCATTATAGGTCTACACCCTTGTTTTAAATTGACACATATATCCACCTTCTGGAGGTTGATGTTTTTAAACAAACAACATTTCTAGGCATATAATATACTTAATATTCCTACGCTTTGTATCCATTAATATGTGCTCTGTTAGAATAGTCCTTTTGACTAAGATCAGGTGTAGATGCCCATGTACGCAGGGGGGCTTAAAGGCGCCACCCTGTAGTCGATGGGCCATCAGCTGGTCCTCTGGGTAAAAGACTGGCTGCTTGAAGCTGGGGGAGCTATGTGCCCCTGGTACGGCCTGTACCGAGGGTGGCCAAAGATGCAGTGGTGACGGAGAAACCATGTGCACAGAGTAAGGCACCAAGCACAGAAGCACTTTTGATTTTAAGTGGCACCACTTTCCCTCACCCTAGCCTTTTGGCTGGTTGCAAGGATAAATATTATATTTCCAGCCAGAAGGATGGGGCCTTCAGGGCACTTATTTACTTTACACACTGCACTTCACGCGTTTCTTTGGGTGGGTGTGTTTTTTTGTCATGTTTTAGGGTGGCAGCAGGTAAGACACTTATGGGCCACTACGTTTGTTGGGTGCCTCTCATTATGGGGGTCTGAAGACCCAGTCCCAGGAAAGCTCCGGCTGACCCCTGGGAAAAGGGGCTCACCGAAGCCTCTGTGGCGGAGGTTGGCCTGAAGACCCTTAGCTCCTAAGGAGCCTTTTGACTCCGGAGGTCGGAGATGTCAAGGGGCTCCTAGCTTAGACAAAGGAGGGCCTGAAGACCCTTGGCCCTCTCTAGGAGAGGGCCCAAAGAACCAAGCACATTGTGAGCACTGCACTGGGTGATTGGAGTCACGCACCTCGGGCTTCAATTAAAAATCCCCCAAAACCAACTGTTATAACATATAATATATAGAAACGCATGCTCACAACTCCTATACACTGTTATCTATATTTTTATATACTAATATGTGGATCGGAGGTAAACTAACCTATTCATTTTATAAGCACATACCGCACATCTTTGTGCCATATTTACACTCTATACATGTGTCTAATAATATTACTGGCAGCATAAATTAATTTAGAGAGCCCAGGCTCTCTAAACTAAATCTGAAGCCACCATCTGATTGGCTGCGGTTCCAGCGAGATGGATTATACAGAGTTGTAGAAGGTAGATTATAACATTTCGCTGTGTAAATAGATTCTCTTCAATAAACCGTTAAGAGAGTTTGTATTTCTTGTCTGTTCTATAACAAAAAGCTGATTTGGCTTTAACTTTAGTACAACTTTAAAAAGAATTTGTATTGTAATATAATGCATTCTTTACATAGTGCCCTGTGCACTAAGCGTTAAAAAAAAATAAAAATTCACTAAAACAACACCACCTTCATTTTAATATGCTGCCGCCTCTAAGGAGAGAGTATAGAAAACTGGGCACTCTGTTTGCAAATACAGCAACTCCGTAACATTGGCTCTATGCTCTCTCCAGGGCGGCCCTTCTTCATATTGTTCCTCTGCTCGCGCCACCTCTCGGAAGACTGGAGAGCTATGGCGTAGGGAGGAAGCTGCCCGAGGGTGAAGACACTCTAAGATATGACCACACAGCACAAAGTCACCTCGAT
This sequence comes from Mixophyes fleayi, assembly GCF_038048845.1. Taxonomy (NCBI): domain Eukaryota; kingdom Metazoa; phylum Chordata; class Amphibia; order Anura; family Limnodynastidae; genus Mixophyes; species Mixophyes fleayi. The sequence continues at coordinate 12,946,672 of NC_134407.1, read as the reverse complement.
GTGTGTCTCAGATAGCTCTCCAGATTCTGTCCACACTCACTCATTCCAGGAATAACACACAATCACTTAGAGCAACCTCTGTAGCCTGACAGCGTTTTGTGACAATGCTAGAGAGAATAGAAAACTGGATGGAATAAAAGATAGTGGGGCAATGGGAACATTAGCGGGTCAATTCTCACTTCTGCCCACCTATCACCAGTCGTATCGGCGAGACGGCCTGGCCGCGCTGTCTTCGGGTCCTTGGATGGCGAGTCTCTCCTCGGGGGCTCCTCTCCTTCTGTACGCGATCCCCCTCTGGTTTCTGTAACGGGAGGTCTCTCGATGCCATTCTTCATCAAAGTTAGCAGCCTCATCTGCAGTCAAAGATAGAATATGGTAGAATAACGGGTGGGTATAGACAGCGGGTCTAAGAGGACATGAACAAAAAGGCACAAATAAAAAAATAAAGTTACATATACAATATAAAAAAATCAATTGCTATCCACAGCCTTATTATGCGCTTGAGAAAACATTTTGGGGTAAGAGATGACCCCCCCCACCTTTGTCAGGTGTAGGACATCAATCTTTCCCAGATATGTTGTGTATCTGTAGGCCATATTAAAGCCCAGAGTCAGCCATCCATGAGTTAAAGTCCTAGGCAGTATATGCAGATACAGGGGCTCATTTACAGTTAGGTGTAGGCCAATTTTTTTTTTGTGTGCAAGACACATATTTATGTATTGCGCAGGAGCACCAAAAACGCGCACACATACGTCTGTATATAGTTTTATGCTTATCGTTGACTTATGTTTCCTTCTGCCCGGAAATGCAGACAGGGGACGGCCAAGTACAACAACAGTGCGCTCACGTAATTGTAACAATTAGATGTAGACGCATCAGCAGATAGGAAGCGTCTCTCTTGCTGGTAAAACAATGCACAATGACGAGGACAGCTATAGGCAAACTAAGGGGGATTTCCTAGTGCCCGGAAACCCCCCCCCCTCCAAGCCTGGGGAACTGTATAATTGAGGTGGCGGGACCCTGCTCCCGCTTCACACGGCTCTGCTTGAAAAGGGAGAGCTGCGTGCATCTAACAGTAGTGCACGCAGTATTGCCCATGTATATTATGGGGACAGGAAGAGTTGGAGAGCAGCCAAGCACTGCCTAAAATTATAGCCACACTCCCATGCATGCTGGTCACGCCCACTGGCGGCGTGGTGTGAAAACCCCCCTCTACAAATCCTGTGTTTGCCCCCTGACAGCAGCAGCACTATCTAGCCACATTAAATCAGCAGATATTGTATTGTCCCCCTTAATTCATCAGCATTGGGACTATATGTCAAGTTGCGTGGCCTATTCGCATTACTTAATTAGCATAACAATTTGGACCATTGCAGGAAACAATTCCTATCTGATTTTTAGGAGATGGGGAAATTTAATTACATTTTATATTGAAAATGTGACTTTAGCCTTTACTCCTAACACTGTCACGCCGCTTCTTGTGGGACACCGGTATAGGCCGTACGTACACCAGGCGCAGATAACACTGTTTTTGAGCTGCATCTTTTTCTACGTACGTTCGAAGGTCAAATGCGTTCACCTCTAAAAGAACAAGGGAACGGAGCCCCACAAAGGGAAGGAGGCAATGGCAGTATAGCGAGTTCCAGTTGTTTGTCTTTTGATTCTCAGCAGTGCAGCGCAAATGTAGCTTGCACCCCCCCCCGCTCTCCCTGAAATGAACGCCTGTGTGGAAGAGGGTACAAACTAGTTCAATAATTGTATCTGAAGCCTAAACATAAATAAAACCTCAGTGGGAACAGGAGAGAGGTGGATAACGGTACTCACTTTCGTCCATGTTGATGTACTCTTGCCTCTCCTCTCGGTCTCCGGTGCGGTGGTTGCGAGAGCGCTGCATGATGTGCGACCGCTCTCGGATGTGGTGCCCGATGCTCATCTGTTCCATTCCGCTATCTGAATCCCGCACTGTGCGCCTCGTCTCGCGGATCTGGGGAGCCAAAGCAGACAAGCGTCACAAAACAACGGGCTTGTGTGGAACTACAAGTAGCAGCATAACCTGCCCATCTCATCAAGCCAAGGCAGCCACGGGCTGGTGGAGGCATGCTGGAATTTGTAGTTCTGGAAGGTAAAAATCAATATGACAGCCCTGTCACCAACTAGCTTTTCTCTGGGACAAAAACATTTTCTCTGTATATGTTCCCCGGCATTAGGAGACATCCGAATTCACCAGAGCACTATGAATCGCTCCTAGTTACTAAGTCCAGCTGTATATGCTGTACAAACCAGTATGTCCAACTAAATGTGTTCATTATATACTAGCGATAAGTCAGCCACACAGTAGGGTTACCAGATGGTAACATTTTCAAGCTGCAGTCACCGCTGGTGGCCCCCCAAAAAGTCCTCAAGGAGCCTGAAGCACCAATTACTCAGCTCTGTGACAGTCAAAAAATTAAACGGAACAAATCATTTGAGTACAAAAGACAAGTACAAATCATGAAAGTACAATTATAAGTAGAACATATAGAAGTACAGGATAAACAGAAATGCGTAACACTCACACAAATATAAGTTTTGCGTTAGCTTGAAAGACTGGCGGCAGGGGGAGAGTCTGGTCGGGGAAAGCGTGCAGTTCAATACGAGGGAAGAAGCGCGGGAGGGAGAGGTGGTTAGTAGAGGAGATGATTGGCGTAGGTCAGAGGCGGAATGGTGAGTTCAAGCGGGGTGCATCTTGTTATGAGGTCAGGGATGTATGAAGGGGAAGTGTGGCCAACTTGATTTGAACTCTAGAGAGAATGGGGAAGCCAGTGAAGAGATTTACAGAGGGGTGCAGTGGATGATGAGCGGCGGGAGAGGAATATAAGCTTGCTGCTACATTCAGGATGGATTGCAGTGAGGAAAGGTGGGCGAGGGAAGAAGCCGCAATGGTCAAGACAAAGCGATGTGAGTGGACCTGGGTGAGGAAGGTTGCAAATTCTGGTAACGTTATAAAGGAGAAGGCAACAGGACTGCAGGAGGCACTAGATGTGTTGAGTAAGAGCTGAGGTGGAGTTGATGATGACAGCAAGGCAGCGAGAACGTGAGGTTGTCTACTGTGAGGGAAACGAGGGGTGGGATAGTGACATTAGAAGGGAAAACGATGAGCTCTGTTTTGGACATAAGTTTGAGCTAGTGTTGGGACATCCCAATGCAGATGGCAGAAAGGCAATTGGGCAAGCTGGATAAGAGCGAGAGAGAGGTCATAAGAAGAAAGACAGACTTGTGCATCATCAGAGGTGGTAGTGGAGACCAAAAGAGCACACAAGTTCAGAGAGAAGAGCAGAGAACAGTGAACAGAGCCTTGAGGTACACCAACAGAGGAAGACAAGGGGAGCATAAATCAGAAGTAGAGATCCTGAAGGAGAGATCAGAGAGGTAAGAGGCGAACTAGGAGAGGACAGTGTTGTGAAAGCCAAGAGAATGATGTGTGTTCAGGACAATAGGGTGGTCAATAGTGCTGAAACCGCCAAAGAGTTCGGTGAGCAGCGAGAAATGACCCTTTAACTTAGTAGTAGATTATTGATCAATTCAGGGAGGGTGGAAGCCCGACTGCAGAGAGTCTAGAAGAGAAAGTGGATCAGGTAGTTGTAGACAAAGCATTCGAGAAGTTTGGATGCAAAGGAGAGCAGAGAAACTGGGCAGTAGTTGGAGAAAAAGATGTAGGGTCAAGTGATGGTTTCTGAAGAGAGAGAGAGATCCTTGTCTGTGAGCGACACAATATTGAGCAGCGGGTACATCAGGACTCGCTGGTGGCGCAGAGGGTGGGTAACATTGGGGACTGGGAATTCCTGATGGGCATGGTTTTGGTAGATTCGGTGTGGGAGCTGGTCAAAACGGATGCCACACCCTGTGCATAAATTACTTTTATTTTTCCCCAGTTACAATCTGTTAGTATATTCTAAATAATTACTTATTTAGAGTTGAGCTGACGCATACTTTGGTGTGACCAATTTTGGGCATGGGACCATCACTTAATGGCAAGTGAGTGCGTTGTGTAAATACTGTCCTCTCTGTTCCAGAAGCCGCATCTATCCTGCGTGATCCCCACTTATCCCGAATCTCTCAGTCTTATTAACTCCTCACCTTCCAGCTTACTATAAAACACTTTCACAGCAGTACTTACCCCACCCGGTGCCATGCAGGTCTGCGACGTCTCCTGGTAGACTTTAGGGGCTACGCTGCCCCCCATGTTGGAGTAAGAGATGACCGTGGAAGAGGAGAAGGTCTGACAGTTTGACCCATTTGTAATTTGCTCCTGTGAAAGAAACACAATTTGGACAATTGCACAGAGGGTTATAAGAAACTGGAATAATGTGTATTATTGTGTGACAGGACTAAGGGGAATGAAAATGAAAGGAGAAATCAGTTTCAGGAGCCAAAGGGGGTGAGAAGAAGGTACAGGGAAGCCAAGAAAAGAAACAAAGGTAACTAAGAAACCAGAGGGTAGTAAGTATATAGATATATAAATATATACTCACCATACCTCCCATGACGTCGTTCATCATTGAAAACATGTCCATGAATCCGCCCCCCTGAACAGAGAAACCATGATACAACATATACATCATGCACCTACCCCCAAACACCCACCCTCTACCTGTAATACTACATTACACAAATCCAATAGCCCTATTTTCTGTAGCCAGGTCCCTCTTAGCTGTAATACAACAACCTACATCCTGATGGGGAATGTTTACTTCCTATTCCATAAAACTTCTGCCAGGGCCCAGAAAGTAACAATATGATTACAGAGAACTGAAGAGCTCATCAGACAATCCTAGCGGTGAATATTACGGCTATCAACCCCCAAAACACAACAGACCCCACAGCATTAAGTAACTTGTATATCAGGACATTACAGGGTAGCTACATCCTAGTGTGCATATATTCTACAACAGATACATCTATAGGCAGTTTGTAGATTTGGCTAGTTATAAATTAGTTGAACAACTTGCCCCTTCTCTTTATGTAGCAGACAGAATGGGCGAATTGTACACACTTCGGCAGCTCACTTGGGGCAAGTACCGATCTCCCACCACCTGTCTATTGTCATCTAAATTTCTATATGTGGCCTAATGTTGGTAAACTCACTGATTAGCGTTAGGACTACCCTATTCGTGGTAGCACCTTGGAATTGGTGGATGGCCTACACATATTTACACACATGGCTGCAGAGGGATCCTGTTGGCACTTAGTGGGGAGTTTCCCCATCATTTACACATTTTGCTAGTTTTGATTTAACAACTTTTTTAAATTTGTAGGTCAATACTCACCATTCCCATCATGCCAAAGGGTGTCACTGCTCCTGCCTGGTAGAGACATCATACGGCGCGGGACATGGGAAGAGAGTAAGAAGATGATGAGCTCACAAATAACAGGACATAGGTCAGATAACACTGTGTCTAATATAGAGAGCGCGCAGTATCAGGACACTGGTCCAACAATGGAATTATAGAACGATAGATTGTGTGGGGATCACACACTGATACAATGTACTGGATCTGTGACAACTTATTCTGAAACAAACTTTGCACATGACCAAGACAATGTCAGCTGAGTTTATATCAAGAATAGTGTTTGACAAATATTTATTTTGTTATATGGCGAACACATCAATACAGCAAAGTATTAGGCTCACTATATAATATATCGACAGAAATGGATTACTATGTAATAGATAGATCACATGATCAGGGCGGGATTAGAGCTTGGTTACTATGTAACAGATAGATCACATGATCAGGGCGGGATTAGAGCTGGGTTACTATGTAACAGATAGATCACATGATCAGAGCAGTATTAGAGCTGGGTTACTATGTAATAGATAGATCACATGATCAGGGCAGGATTAGAGCTGGGTTACTATGTAAGAGAGAGATCACATGATCAGGGCAGGATTAGAGCTGGGTTACTATGTAGAGAGCACATGATCTGGGCAGGATCAGAGCTGGGTTACTATGTAATAGAGAGATCACATGATCTGGGCAGGATTAGAGCTGGGTTACTATGTAATAGATAGATCACATGATCTGGGCAGGATTAGAGCTGGGTTACTATGTAACAGATAGATCACATGATCAGAGCAGTATTAGAGCTGGGTTACTATGTAATAGATAGATCACATGATCTGGGCAGGATCAGAGCTGGGTTACTATGTAATAGAGAGATCACATGATCAGAGCAGTATTAGAGCTGGGTTACTATGTAACAGATAGATCACATGATCTGGGCAGGATTAGAGCTGGGTTACTATGTAATAGATAGATCACATGATCTGGGCAGGATTAGAGCTGGGTTACTATGTAATAGAGAGATCACATGATCAGGGCAGGATTAGAGCTGGGTTACTATGTAATAGAGATCACACGATCAGTGCAGGATTAGAGCTGGGTTACTATGTAATAGATAGATCACATGATCTGGGCGGGATTAGAGCTGGGTTACTATGTAATAAATAGATCACATGATCTGGGCGGGATTAGAGCTGGGTTACTATGTAGAGATCACATGATCAGGGCAGGATTAGAGCTGGGTTACTATGTAATAGAGAGGTCACATGATCTGGGTGGGATTTGAGCTGGGTTACTATGTAAGAGAGAGATCACATGATCTGGGCAGGATTAGAGCTGGGTTACTATGTAATGGAGAGATCACATGATCTGGGCGGGATAAGCGCTGCGTTACTATGTAATAGAGAGATCACATGATCAGGGCAAGATTAGAGCTGGGTTACTATGTAAAAGATCACATGATCTGGGCAGGATTAGAGCTGGGTTACTGTGTAAGAGATAGATCACGTGATCTGGGCAGGATTAGAGCTGGGTTACTATGTAAGATCACATGACCAGGGCAGGATTAGAGCTGGGTTACTATCATACATCAGGCTGCTGTCTGACCATAAATCACAGATCTCACCTGCATGTCACGAGGGGCCGCAGGCCGAGGAAGCGATGGAACATTCCCATCTGTCAGACTTAAGAATGGCGACATTCCAAAACCCCCGGAAAACATGCGTCTCATGTGCTGACGGTGCAATGCAAAAGGATCCCTGTATAAATGAGGATAAATAGATTAGTAATGCATGTACCCAGAGAAGGGTTCTCAATGGGGAAAGACCAAGTCACACTTACATCAGGAACATGGCTGGGTCTTGTGGCTCTGTATCCCTCATAAAGCGAAACATGATGTCCGTGCGCGGTGTATCTCTTCTTACTAGCAGCCGATTCTCACTATAATCCTTAGACACAAAATAACAACGGTTAGTATTAAACAATCAATGGCAGCTGCGTCTCTACATCCAATATTGTTACATCCATCTCTAGACCTTCATATCCTTCCCTTGTACCCCTACACACAGCTCAATAACTACCAGATACTGTACCCACTGCATATATACTACAGAGATCTCAGTCCCTACATGCTAATAACTGCTAGAACATACCTGATCCACAACCACACTACTACCCTCTACTAGTCGTCCCTACAAAGGTGGGTCCGTTTACCCCCAATCTCTGCTATTCCAACAAAGGCGGGTCTGTTTATCCCCAACCTCTTCTATTCCTACAAAGGCAGGTCTGTTTACTCCCGATCTATACTATTCTTACAAAAGGTAGGTCTGTTTACCCCATCCTCTGCTATTCCCAGACAGCTAGCTCTCTGGTCCCCCTCTGCTATTCCCATACACCCAGCTCTCTGGTCCCCCTCTGCTATTCCCATACAGCCAGATCTCTGTACCCCCTCTATTCCCATACATCCAGCTCTCTGTACCTTCTCTGCTATTCCCTTACATTCAGATGTCTGTATCCCATCTGCTATTCCCATACAGCCAGCTCTCTGTACCCTCTGCTATTTTCCTACACCCAGCTCTCTGCACCCTTTGCTATTCCCCTACACCCAGCTCTCTGCACCCTCTGCTATTCCCCTACAGCCAGCTCTCTGTACCCCCTCTGCTACTCCCATACAGCCAGCTCTCTGTACCCCCACTGCTATTCCCACACAGCCAGCTCTCTGTACCCCCACTACTATTCCCATGCATCCAGCTGTCTGTACCCTCTTCTATTCCCACACGGCCAGATCTCTGTACCCCCTCTACTATTCCCATACAGCCAGCTCTCTGTACCTCCTCTGCTACTCCCATACAGCCAGCTCTCTGTCCCCACTGCTATTCCCACACAGCCAGCTCACAGTCCCCTTTGCTATTCCCTTACAGCCAGCTCTGTACCCTTTGCTATTCCCACACAGCCAGCTCTCTGTACCCCCTCTGCTATTCCCATACAGCCAGCTCTCCTTACCTTTGGCTATTCCCTTACACCCAGCTCTCTGCACCCTCTGCTATTCCCTTACACCCAGCTCTCTACTATTCCCTTACACCTAGCTCTCTACTATTCCCTTACACCCAGCTCTCTGCACCCTCTGCTATTCCCTTACACCCAGCTCTATGCACCCTCTGCTATTCCCTTACACCCAGCTCTCTGTACCCCCTCTGCTACTCCCATACAGCCAGCTCTCTGTACCCCCACTGCTATTCCCACACAGCCAGCTCTCTGTACCCCCACTACTATTCCCATGCATCCAGCTGTCTGTACCCTCTGCTATTCCCACACGGCCAGATCTCTGTACCCCCTCTACTATTCCCATACAGCCAGCTCTCTGTACCCGCTCTGCTACTCCCATACAGCCAGCTCTCTGTACCCCCACTGCTATTCCCATACATCCAGCTGTCTGTACCCCATCTGCTATTTCCATACATCCAGCTGTCTGTACCCCATCTGCTATTCCCATACAGCCAGCTCTCTGTATTCTCTGCTATTCCCATACAGCCAGCTCTCTGTACCCTCTCTACTATTCCCATACACCCAGCTCTCTGTACCCTCTGCTATTCCTATACAACCAGCTCTCTGTACCCTCTGCTATTCCCTTACACCCAGCTCTCTGTACCCTCTGCTATTCCCTTACACCCAGCTCTCTGTACCCTCTGCTATTCCCTTACACCCAGCTCTCTGCGCCCTCTGCTATTCCCTTACACCCAGCTCTCTGTATCCTCTATTATTCCCTTATAGCCAGCTCTCTGCACCCTCTGCTATTCCCACACAGCCAGCTCTCCTTACCTTTGGCTATTCCCTTACACCCAGCTCTCTGCACCCTCTGCTATTCCCTCACACCCAGCTCTCTGTACCCTCTGCTATTCCCTTACACCCAGCTCTCTGTACCCTCTGCTATTCCCTTACACCCAGCTCTCTGCGCCCTCTGCTATTCCCTTACACCCAGCTCTATGCACCCTCTGCTATTCCCTTACACCCAGCTCTCTGTACCCCCTCTGCTACTCCCATACAGCCAGCTCTCTGTACCCCCACTGCTATTCCCACACAGCCAGCTCTCTGTACCCCCACTACTATTCCCATGCATCCAGCTGTCTGTACCCTCTGCTATTCCCACACGGCCAGCTCTCTACCCTCTGCTATTCCCACACAGCCAGCTCTCTGTACCCCCACTGTTATTCCCACACAGCCAGCTCTCTGTACCCTCTGCTATTCCCACACAGCCAGATCTCTGTACCCCCGCTACTATTCCCATACAGCCAGCTCTCTGTACCCCCACTGCTATTCCCACACAGCCAGCTCTCTACCCTCTGCTATTCCCACACAGCCAGCTCTCTGTACCCCCTCTGCTATTCCCATACAGCCAGCTCTCTGTACCACCTCTATTATTCCCATACATCCAGCTGTCTGTACCCCATCTGCTATTTCCATACATCCAGCTGTCTGTACCCCATCTGCTATTCCCATACAGCCAGCTCTCTGTACCCCCACTGCTATTCCCACACAGCCAGCTCACAGTACCCTCTACTATTCCCTTACAGCCAGCTCTGTTTCCTCTGCTATTCCCACACAGCCAGCTCTCTACCCTCTGCTATTCCCACACAGCCAGCTCTCTACCCTCTGCTATTCCCACACAGCCAGCTCTCTGTACCCCCTCTGCTATTCCCATACAGCCAGCTCTCTGTACCACCTCTATTATTCCCATACATCCAGCTGTCTGTACCCCATCTGCTATTTCCATACATCCAGCTGTCTGTACCCCATCTGCTATTCCCATACAGCCAGCTCTCTGTACCCCATCTGCTATTCCCATACAGCCAGCTCTCTGAACCCTCTCTGCTATTCCCATACAGCCAGCTCTCTGTACCCTCTCTACTATTCCCATACAGCCAGCTCTCTGAACCCTCTCTGCTATTCCCATACAGCCAGCTCTCTGTACCCCATCTGCTATTCCCATACAGCCAGCTCTCTGTAACCTCTTCTATTCCCATACAGCCAGCTCTCTGTACTCTCTGCTATTCCCATACACCCAGCTCTCTGTATCCTCTGCTATTCCCATACAGCCAGCTCTCTGTACCCTCTGCTATTCACTTACACCCAGTTCTCTATACTCTCTGCTATTCCTATACAACCAGCTCTCTGTACCCTCTGCTATTCCCTTACACCCAGCTCTCTGTACCCTCTGCTATTCCCTTACACCCAGCTCTCTGTACCCGCTGCTATTCCCTTACACCCAGCTCTCTGCACCCTCTGCTATTCCCTTACACCCAGCTCTCTGTATCCTCTGCTATTTCCTTATAGCCAGCTCTCTGCACCCTCTGCTATTCCCACACAGCCAGCTCTCCTTACCTTTGGCTATTCCCTTACACCCAGCTCTCTGCACCCTCTGCTATTCCCTCACACCCAGCTCTATGCACCCTCTGCTATTCCCTTACACCCAGCTCTCTGTACCCCCTCTGCTACTCCCATACAGCCAGCTCTCTGTACCCCCACTGCTATTCCCACACAGCCAGCTCTCTGTACCCCCACTACTATTCCCATGCATCCAGCTGTCTGTACCCTCTGCTATTCCCACACGGCCAGCTCTCTATCCTCTGCTATTCCCACACAGCCAGCTCTCTGTACCCCCACTGTTATTCCCACACAGCCAGCTCTCTGTACCCTCTGCTATTCCCACACAGCCAGATCTCTGTACCCCCGCTACTATTCCCATACAGCCAGCTCTCTGTACCCCCACTGCTATTCCCACACAGCCAGCTCACAGTACCCTCTACTATTCCCTTACAGCCAGCTCTGTACCCTCTGCTATTCCCACACAGCCAGCTCTGTACCCTCTGCTATTCCCACACAGCCAGCTCTCTACCCTCTGCTATTCCCACACAGCCAGCTCTCTGTACCCCCTCTGCTATTCCCATACAGCCAGCTCTCTGTACCACCTCTATTATTCCCATACATCCAGCTGTCTGTACCCCATCTGCTATTTCCATACATCCAGCTGTCTGTACCCCATCTGCTATTTCCATACATCCAGCTGTCTGTACCCCATCTGCTATTTCCATACATCCAGCTGTCTGTACCCCATCTGCTATTCCCATACAGCCAGCTCTCTGTACCCCATCTGCTATTCCCATACAGCCAGCTCTCTGTACCCTCTTCTATTCCCATACAGCCAGCTCTCTGTACTCTCTGCTATTCCCATACACCCAGCTCTCTGTATCCTCTGCTATTCCCATACAGCCAGCTCTCTGTACCCTCTGCTATTCACTTACACCCAGTTCTCTATACTCTCTGCTATTCCCATACAACCAGCTCTCTGTACCCTCTGCTATTCCCATACAACCAGCTCTCTGTACCCTCTCTGCTATTCCCATACAGCCAGCTCTCTGAACCCTCTCTGCTATTCCCATACAGCCAGCTCTCTGTACCCTCTCTACTATTCCCATACAGCCAGCTCTCTGAACCCTCTCTGCTATTCCCATACAGCCAGCTCTCTGTACCCCATCTGCTATTCCCATACAGCCAGCTCTCTGTAACCTCTTCTATTCCCATACACCCAGCTCTCTGTATCCTCTGCTATTCCCATACAGCCAGCTCTCTGTACCCTCTGCTATTCACTTACACCCAGTTCTCTATACTCTCTGCTATTCCTATACAACCAGCTCTCTGTACCCTCTGCTATTCCCTTACACCCAGCTCTCTGTACCCTCTGCTATTCCCTTACACCCAGCTCTCTGCACCCTCTGCTATTCCCTTACACCCAGCTCTCTGTATCCTCTGCTATTTCCTTATAGCCAGCTCTCTGCACCCTCTGCTATTCCCACACAGCCAGCTCTCCTTACCTTTGGCTATTCCCTTACACCCAGCTCTCTGCACCCTCTGCTATTCCCTCACATCCAGCTCTCTGCACTCTCTGCTATTCCCTTACACCCAGCTCTCTGCACCCTCTGCTATTCCCTCACATCCAGCTCTCTGCACTCTCTGCTATTCCCTTACACCCAGCTCTCTGCTATTCCCTTACACCCAGCTCTATGCATCCTCTGCTATTCCCTTACACCCAGCTCTCTGCACCCTCTGCTATTCCCTCACACCCAGCTCTCTGATATTCCCTTACACCCAGCTCTCTGCGCCCACTACTATTCCCTTACACCCAGCTCTCTGCACTCTCTGCTATTCCCATACACCCAGCTCTCTGCACTCTCTGCTATTCCCATACACCCAGCTCTCTGCACCCTCTGCTATTCCCATACACCCAGCTCTCTGCACCCTCTGCTATTCCCTTACACCCAGCTCTCTGCACCCTCTGCTATTCCCTCACATGCAGCTCTCTACACTCTCTGCTATTTCCCTACACCCAGCTGTCTGTACGCTCTGCTATTCCCATACACCCAGCTCTCTGCACCCTCTGCTATTCCCTCACATCCAGCTCTCTGTACCCTCTGCTATTCCCTCACACCCAGCTCTCTGCACCCTCTACTATTCCCCTACACCCAGCTGTCTGCACCCTCTGCTATTCCCCTACACCCAGCTGTCTGCACCCTCTGCTATTCCCATACACCCAGCTCTCTGCAGCCTGTTATTCCCTCACACCCAGCTCTCTGCTATTCCCTTACACCCAGCTCCCTGCCACCACTACTATTCCTTTACACCCAGCTCTCTGCACCCTCTGCTATTCCCTTACACCCAGCTCTCTGCACCCTCTGCTATTCCCTCACATCCAGCTCTCTGCACTCTCTGCTATTCCCTCACATCCAGCTCTATGCACCCTCTGCTATTCCCTCACATCCAGCTCTCTGTACTCTCTGCTATTCCCTTACACCCAGCTCTCTGCTATTCACCTACACCCAGCTCTCTGCACCCACTGCTATTCCCTTACACCCAGCTCTCTGCACCCTCTGCTTTTCCCTCACATCCAGCTCTATGCACCCTCTGCTATTCCCTCACATCCAGCTCTCTGCACCCTCTGCTTTTCCCTCACATCCAGCTCTATGCACCCTCTGCTATTCCCTCACATCCAGCTCTCTGCACCCTCTGCTTTTCCCTCACATCCAGCTGTCTATAAGGGCAGTGTGGTGTCTGGATGGTATTGGCCGGCACGCAGCTGTCTTTGACCCTCCATCCACACTCACCCCGCACACCCGGTTATTCCCCCGGCATACAGCGTCACCCGCACCCGGCTGCCACCGATCCTACGAGCAATAACACAACAATAATACAGGCTCACACCGGAAGTGACGTCAGGCGATGCTCTCGTCCATTACGGGGAGAAGCCCGTCTACATCCTCCTCTCACCCGACATGCCCCGCGCAGCGTGACGGACAGCGGGGGCGTGGCCAGATAACGGTATTATCACACACATCCAGGGACACTGCAGTGCTGACTGCGGCCGCCAGGGGTCTCACTTCCCTGCTGTAATCTGCACACACGGGTGGTACCCTGACTGCAGCCATTGCCTGGAGACAAGACAGGTCCATCCATGTAAGACTGTCTGGGGTAACGACAATAGCACACCAAGCCAGCCTCTCCAATGACTGTTGTAGGTCTGCAATAACCTGTGGCTCTGCAGCTGCTGGGGAACTGCAAATCCCAGCATGCTCTGTAGAATGGCCTCATGTGTTGTGTGAATACCTTCCCAGAAGCACAGGTGACTAGTAGTGCAATAATATAATGCAGTCACCTGGGCTTCTGTGATCCACAATATGACATATAAGCTCTGGTTGAGGCCTGAGGGAAGGTGATGAACCATTATAGTTCTCACTGTGTTAATGTCCCTGACTAGTGGTATTGAGCAATGGCTCAGTACTATTTCATTTGCTGTGGTTGGTAGATGTTGTTCTTATCTCCTATCCCATATGCCTAGGGTTGCAGAGACGTCAACCTGGAAAGATGGAAATAAGGGAAACGTGTGTGAAATATGTTCTGTATCCCTCCCCAGGGTCTAGTTTCAAAAAATCCAGTCACTCCAATGCAGTGGGGGGATGACCCCAGCTGGGGTAGGAGGCGTGAGCCAGGTCATGTGACCAAAGGGTATGGAAGGGGTTTGAAAATCATTTCCTAAGCAAAAAGTCAAGATCTCCACCTGCATCCAAGTCCCACACCTCGCATCATTACAGGACGGAAAGCTGGGACAACATTATTCAACTGACTACTGTCGGATCCCCAACCATATCCAAAATTACCAGAGTCTCATCCCCAAAAATGGAAAGCCCTAGCCTACCTTGGGTGCTGTAAATCAGAACGGTCTTGTGACTATAATATGTTATCCAACTAAATCACTCCCATATTTGCTAATGTCACCCCCAAATCTCTTAAGTAAGCCTCACCCGTCTGAACTACCAGAAATTGTGATTATCCCACTGAGGGATATGTTGTTGGGACATAAAAGGATCACCCCCAAAAAATTACAGGCATTGTTTGTCTTATCTTCATATCCTCCAACTTCAATTGGGGAATGGTGACAACCTCCTTGCTGCCGCAAAGGTCGCTGGTACTCATGGCATTGAGGGGGAATCCATCAGGGGGACATACTCCCCAACTGTTATGGAATTTGGAAAAATCTGTGCAGACCCCTTGAATTAGGACTGTCCAACTAAAATTGGGGCAATATATGTCCGGTATGTATGTATGTATGTATGTATGTGGGTGTTTACCCAGTCAATGAAATATACAAAAAAAATTATTTCCAAGAGTAAGCATCAATTATAATAAAGCCCCATCTAGCGATTATTGAAAGCAGAATCTATTATAGTGACCAACATACAATACAATGTCAATTCTGGTCACCTCTATACAATGCTGAACCTGTTCTAGAGATCACTATACAATGCACAGCAATTGGTGACTGCTAAGCAATGCAGACCCCAGTTTGGTGTGTACTGTACATGCCAGACGTCAGTATGACAAATATTTGACACTTCAGATCCCAAGCTGGTGTACGTATCACTGCCCAAGGCCTCCTTTCTGTCATTCGTTCTATGTTCATTTGTAGACAGCTCCCAGCTCTCTAAGTAGAAAATAGCACCAATCAGCTGCTCCTACTGGCTGACTGGAATTTCTGCTATACCTGAGACCCAGGCACATGGGATACATATACCCCATGTCTGCATGGTAAATACTGCAGGCTTTTATGGAAGCTAATTGCAGTGCAGCCATGCAGCATGCGTGTTTCAGCTGTGTCTGGTAAATATAGTTGTGCTTTGTAGGTTAAAATGTATAAAAGCTGCACAGTCACCTACATAAAAGATTTTACTAACCCCTCCCCCATGGGTGCTGTTACATGCAGTTGCTGTCCTCTGGACTGACACGTGCGAAAATCCAAGGGGCAACTGAGTAGTAGGTGTGAGTAGTAGGAGGACCAATCACAAGCCTCAATCATTAGATTACAGCTTGTGATTGGTCCTCCCGCTCCCATCCGCCACCATTTACTGCATAACATTACTGACTCACAGCGCTGGGGTCAGGGGTTCGATTCCAACCAGGGCCCCATCTGTGTGGAATTTGTATGTTCTCACTTTGTTTGCGTGAGTGTCCTCTGGGTGCTCCTGTTTCCTCCCATAGATCAAGAACGTACTTGTAGGTCAGTTGGCTGCTGACACAATGGATCCTAGTATGTGTGTGTGTGTGTGTGTGTGTGTGTGTGTGTGAGAGGTAGGGAACTTAAACTGTAAGCTCCAATGGGGCAGGGACCAATATCAATGACTAATATTCTCTGTACAGCGCTGCAGAATATGATTGGCGCAATATAAATAAACAATAATAATAATTACCGTGGTGAACTAAATTGATTTGCTGGCTCTGTGCTACTGCATTGTAGTTCTGGCTAGTAGGAGGGACACATTAGGGAAATCCTGTCTGTAGGTGGTAGCGCAGCTTTAAATCAGTGAACGGTATTATGATCATACTTGGCTGGGTAGATCATAGCAGTGTTCTATATCTTACAGTGAGTTGCTCCCCCATTTCCATTCAAAACATCCTGAGTTTGTCAGGATGGTCTCACCGAGGTGTCAAAAGTGAGGTTCGAGGATAATGCGGCTTAAACAGAGGTAGACTGAGGGATCATAGATCCATACCAAAAATGCAAATCTGTGCAACTTTTTTTTTTTTAAATCAAACAGGACTATATACCAAGGGTAAGAAGAGGGGCTGGAGCTATGGTTTATTAACCCCCCCCCCCCCCCACACACACACACACACAAAAACATACAAATGTGCACAGATTTGTATTTTTATTAGAGATAACCAATTAAGCTGCAATATCTAAATTAAATATTTTAATTTTATTTAGACAATAGGGTGTTTCCCAAGTTGCAGGGTGTGCAGTCCTGGGGGTATATTTACTAAACTGCGGATTTGAAAAAGTGGCGATGTTGCCTGTAGCAACCAATCAGATTCTAGCTGTCAATTTTAGAATGCACTAAATAAATGTAAGCTAGAATCTGATTGGTTGCTATAGGCAACATCTCCACTTTTTCAATCCCGCAGTTTAGTGAATACCCCCCCTGGATTCAGTTTGACAGGTCTCACTAGGTGGAGTGCAATTGATTGTATTCCTGTCTTGTGGAAAAAAAACAATAAAGTTAGCAATTTTTATCTGGTACCACTAGCCAATGCAAGAAGTGAGGACTATACTTGTTATTGTCATAATTACATACTAGACTCCTGCAACTATTGTCCTGTGTCAGGATCTGCTTGCAGCCCTCTGCATTACATGCTGCTTGCATTGGCGGCTCCTGTCTCCTGGACTTTGGACTTGTGTTTCATGTATTATCTGCAGTGCCTCTGTTCACCAGAGGTGCTGCTATTGTGCCTTCCATTTCATCACCAGGGGTTAACTTGTTGCACCAATTATCCCCTGCACCTGGGTGTCTCTCTACTTATACCTGTCGCTCCCAGTATACCTTGCTGGTCATTGTTGTTGTTTCCTGTTGTGCTCCTGGTTCACCCAGTCCCTGGGATTTCTTCATACTACCTGTTTACCTGCATCAGATGTGTTCGTGGTATTTGCTTTTCTGCATCTCTCTGCAATCCTCATTCCTACACCATCCTGTTTGTACCTTCCGGCAATATACATTGTGTGATTCCGGGCTCCTTAGCTGTGATTTCTGCATTGAAGTGGGACATCCTGCCTGGGTAACTCCATTTGATTAAAATGTTTACCTGGCACCCTCTTATTTGTGACCTTTCTATTTGTACCATTTTTCAACCATCATTCGGGGAACCTATCTTCTCTCTTTAACAGAGATCCTTTCTAGGCTTCTCAATTGACAGCAGTGGTGGGTAACAGACGACCCACCGAGCATTCACCTGTACTTGCGGCCCTTCGGTCGACTTCTGTGTCTCGTGACCTCCTCTGCACAGTGCAGGGAGGTCACGCGGAGGGGTAGGGAGTTGACTGTGCTCTCCCTCCTCCGTGCGGCCCTCCAAATCTTTCACGTTGTCCAACACTGCTCCAGCTATAATATTACTTAGAGCTATGTATTATCCTGAGAGATATGAAGAGCTATAATACAATTAAGAGGGACATAATACTGCCCAGGGCTAGGTAATAATACTAATAACCTTCAGAAAGGAAGCAGTCATAAACCGCATGATAGCGCCCACTTCCCCATAGCCGCTAGTGACAAAATGACCTAGTTGTGTTTCATTTCAACTTATATTTTGTTTTCACTCCGTTTACTTGGATGGAATATAAATGTAATCTCCCTTCTGACTGATGACCATGTCTGGTTGAGCTAAAATTGCTAGAAGCACAAGAAATGCACCCAAGACGACAATCTGCTTCTGCAATATCTGTCTTCCTGGATGACGGAAGTTTTTTTCAGAGAACGTAATGTCTATATGAACCATTTGTACTGACCTACTTTCTGGTTCTGACATTATTCATGTGAGTCACATCTACCTTATAACTTGTGTCATATAAAATTGTTGTGTTACACCAAAATAACTTTTTTTTTAATGAAAATATCATACTTTTAAAAAATCAAATGAAAAAATAAAATTTGTATTTTTAGCAAACATATTTAGTCATAGACATACTTGCCGACTCTCCCGGAATGTCCGGGAGATGCCGGCATTGCGGGTGGGTCTCACGGACTCCTGGGAGAGTGTGGCAATCTCCCGCATCTGCCCACTTCCTATTGAAGTGGGCAGAATTGGAGCCAAAATGCCGTGATTCTCCGGGAATCGCAGCATTTGGCCCCGCGGGTGTAAGTAGCGGGTGATGATGATGATGGCGACGAAAGCCCGAACTAGCTTGTAGTTACAGGTTTCCAAATGATTCACGCACTTACTGAGACTTTAGTAGTCACTTGGCCATAGATTAGGACATGTTAAAGCAAAGATAAAAAATAAATGTATATATTTTTTGTACACGTTAGGAAGTCGTTCCTGTTGTATTAGCTGGGTCAGTCAAGTCTGAGTCCTGCTACCTAACATATAAAAGCTTAGTACATGTTGGCAAGTTAGACGTAAGTGTCTGAGGGGTGAGGTTTGTTGTCAAACTGCTCCTCACTCAGACCTGGGCACTTCTTCATTTCTGTACATAGATTGGAAAACTATGTCTGCAACATCTTTCTCCCTGCTCGTGTCCAAAGGACGTACAAACGGCAGAAAAATATTCGTCTGGACATACATCCCTTTATGGGGATGCGCAGGAACGCGTTTTACGCTAACCATAGTAGTAAGATGTACGTTAAGATGTGATAACATTTTTATAATTGGACTAAGGGTCATTCACTAAACACAAAAATACAATACCGCATCGCAAATGGTCTTTATATCATCCTCTGCCGAGTGTCGTGAAGTTGCATCTATTTTTGCTGATGCATTTGTGGGTCAAGATGGCAGCATCTGCGGGCGTTCCAGCGATTCCACCGGGATGAGTGGATCTGGGGTCAGGGCCTGCGAAGCGTGGTAAGCGCGGTCAGCAAGGCGGGAGGGCACCTTTCCAGAGAGGCACTCTGCTTTACATGGCAAAGAGGGCACAGTGAGATGGAAGGGGCACAATGTGATAGAGGGGGAACTGTGTGATGGACGGGGCACAGTGTGATAAAGGGGGCACATTGTGATGATGAAGGGCACAGTGTGATGAAGGAGGGCACAGTGTGATGAAGAAGGGCACATTGAGATGAAGAAGGGTACAGTGTGATGAAGGAGGGCACAGTGAAATAAAGGGGGCACATTGTGATGAAGAAGGAGGGCACAGTGTGATGGAGGGGGAACTGTGTGATGAAGGATGGACACAGCGTGATGAAGGAGGGCACAGCATAATGAAGCACTGCACAGTGTGATTTAGGGGGGGCACAGCATGAGGGAGGGCACAGTGTGATTTATGGGGGCACAGTGTGATGAAGGGACAAAAGTGTGATGAAGGAGGGTGTATTTTTTTGTCTTCTATACTACTCACCAAACTAATTTGTCAAAAGTGTAAAATTTTATTACAAAGGATACATATTATTCATTTATATTATTCATATAGCAATAAATGTTTGCTGTCTAATGTATTTATTTGTATTACTCTCTTTATTAAAGTATATTATATGATTCGACTGAAAGGGCATTTCATGAAATTCGCACCCAGATACATTGGCCCATTTAACATTCTTCGAGTTATCAATCCAGTATCTTTCAAATTAAAACTTCCACCTTGTCTTCTCATCCCAAATACTTTTACTTTTCCCTTTTTAAAGCCCCATCAATCGGTTTATTTCCTCTTCTTCTCTCCCCATCTGTCTGTAATCAGTACCCACCAAGGGGATGAGTTCGAGATCAAGCAAATCCTCTGGCCCTGAAGAAAGTCCTCGGGTTGAGGCCTCAAATATTCATGTTCCTGCTCTGCTAAAGAAATTTCACGTTAACTTTCCCAACAAACCCAGAGTAAAGAGATTCGGTGCCCACCTCTACAAGGGGGTGGGTGCTGTCACATGCTGGACCCTCCGGCTTCCTTGCCTCCTCTGGTCAACCGCCGTGTCTCCTCCGATAGCGGGCGCCGCCTTGGATTCTTGCTTGTGCAGACTCGTCTTTTATCTACTTGGGTTTTCAGCCATAGGCTGATTATCATCTCCCATCTTCACCTCCAGCTTCTAAGCTAAGCCTGGTATCCTGGTTTCCTATACCTGCATCTCTCCAACTGTGCCTGGTATCCAGCATCTCCTGCTTCTTCTGGTATTCTGTGCCTCTCCTACCATCCCAGCTACCCACCATCATCTGCCGCAACACTAAACCTGGTAATCCTCCTATCCCGGTATCCGGTATTGCAACCATCTTCTAGCAGTTTCGCCTGGTACCCATCTGGAGATCCGCGACCTACGGGGTGAAGCAGCAAGGTCCAAACTTCCTTTCAGGGGCCCAAGGCAAACACATTCACTTGGTTAGACTCCGCACCTCCGTGGTAGGTGGAGTCAAACCTCACAGACCGAGAATAATTCTACAGTCTCACCTAGTTTTGTGACAAGCATCCATAATTTTTGCAGTACCTAAAATTCCTTACAGACTGTATTGTGTCAGTGTGAATTAAAGGGGAAATTGATTGAGTCTCAATACCAACACTGACTACCACAGGGTGTTGGGACGATGTCCAGAGTTGGCTATTTAAACTTCTTCTATTAGTTGTTTTATCTCCTCTTATTTAATTTGATACTGACAAGAACTCAACCCGAAATAAAACATGCCCTATTTACCGAGGATGCGCTGTGTGCTCCTTCCACCTGGGACTCCAATAGCTGTAATGTACCCATTCTGTACTCCTCTCTTCTCTTATTGAGGTGCCCGGGACTTGGTGCCTCTTTTCTGTGAACTTCTATTTTCATGAACCCCTGGACCCGGCAGATTCAGCAAACTCATTGTACTACCCCAAAACTACATTTTTACCTTTCGGGTGGAGTTAACCTTTGTACCAGTCTGTTGCTGGCTCATTTGAAGCATAGGCTCTGATTGAGTGTATTATTATCTACTTCAACAAGGTGATAATGGACACCCAGAAGTCACGGCCCCCAGGTCCGTCCGGCTAGCCAGCAGTTGACACTTGAGAGCCAGAAACCAAGGAACAAAATACAATATAGCCTGAGACAGGGTAAAGGTCTGTGTGTGTTAGGGAATTTAGATTGTAAGCTCCAATGGGGCAGGGACTGATGTGATTGAGTTCTCTGTACAGCGCTTCGGAATTAGTGGCGCTATATAAATAAATTGAGAATGAGGTCGGGGCAGTCAGCACAGGTTTGATGACAGGAAACAAACCAAACCTCAGGGTCACAAGCACAGAGATGTCTTCAGAAGACCTGTAGCTCTATCACAAGGCCTAAACCTGGCACCACTTGGGGTACGGTATATAACAGAAGAACAGAGGTGTGAGTGTGTGCCTAATCTGAACGGAAGTGACTATCATTATCCTTTATTTATATATATCGCCACCGTAATACGCAGCGATTTCCAGAGCATGCCCACCCAGCTACCAGGGCAGAGCCACTTCAGTGCACACCGCTGAGAACGATGATATGTGATATCCTTCAACAAGATTATTATTATTATTATTATTATTATTATTACTATTATTATTGTATTACTATTGTTTATAAATGTGCTTATAGTCATTTCACTAATTATAAAGTGAGAGAAAGAAATCCATGGCCCTCATCAGGTAAATGCTGATTTGATATTTATTGATAGAATATTCTCATAAAGCCAAGCAGAATTCAAGACCCTTAATCGTAGCCTAATCGAAGCTTCTAAAAAAAAGAAACATTTAGGCGTTCCCCATAGCAACCAATCAGATTCTAGCTATAATTTTCTAGAATGTACTGGATAAATGAGAGCTAGATTCTGATTGGTTGCTATGGGAAACACCTCCCCTCTTCCTTCTTAGAAGCTTTAGTAAATCTACCTTTTAGGGGTCACCTTGCTGTGGTAGATGGATAATTACAATTTGATCAAAAAATGCACTTAAAAGCATATCTTTATGACAAATGTTATATTACACATAGTAGATTTACTAAAAAGGAAAAGTGGAGGCGTTGCCCATAGCAACCAATCACATTCTAGCTCTCATTTATCTGGTACATTCTAGAAAATGATAGCTAGAATCTGATTGGTTGCTATGGGCAACACCTCCACATTTCCTTTTTGAAAGCTTTACTAAATCTACTCCAAAGTGTAAGCACTATTCTACCATGAAATGTTATACCCTGTATGTAATATTCTTATTCTGTATGTAATATTGGTGCTAAGGCTGTTGGAGACTGGACGCTTGATGCACATAATACATCCTAGGCTCATTTAACCACCTGCCGTTCTACCATAGAGTATATACAAGAGCTTACATAAATGTTTTGGCCAAGTGGCAGTGGTGCATCGTGGGTAATTACACTGCTGCAGGCACCAGGCTGTCACTGAGATTTGGTTCCTTATAGATCCGCAAACCTTAGCACTGCGTTCCTCAATGTAAAAGCCCCTTCCCATTCCACGACCAGGAAAGAGGTGGATCATTTTACATTTAAAGTGCTAACAATTGCTGTGAACCACAAAGGATTGTTAGTTCTTGGGGGAATTTTTTATTTACATTTTTATGAAAGCAATCTATATTTTTGGACAGGATTTAAAAGTGTAAGATTACAAAAGAATGAAAATGTTTAATTTAATGGCATAACACTTCATTGCAAACCCAAGTGCATGGCTGGTATTAATTATAATATATGTTCAATATTTTATATTTGTTAAGTTACTCTGAATGTAAGTGGTTAGCACTTCTGCCTCACAGCGCTGAGGTCATGAGTTCAATTCACGACCATGGCCTTATCTGTGTGGAGTTTGTATATTCTCCCCGTGTTTGCATGGGTTTCCTCCGGGTGCTCTGGTTTCCTCCCACACTCCAAAAACATACTGGTAGGTTATTGGCTGCTATCAAAATTGACCCTAATCTGTCTGTCTCTCTCTCTGTCTGTGTGTGTGTGTGTTAGGGAATTTAGACTGTAAGCTCCAATGGGGCAGGGACTGATGTGAGTGAGTTCTCTGTACAGCGCTGTGGAATTAGTGGCGCTACATAAATAAATGATGATTAAGAATGGATCAGAACCAATTTTGTTTGTAGTGATGCTCTTGACATATTGTAGAAATAATTTTAACCTACACAACAGACAAAAAGAAGATGAATACAAACCTCTCTCATCATTTCCTCAGATTAAACAGTGAATATTTGTTTTCAATAATGTGCATTATTTGAAAGAATAATCTAGTGAAATAGCATTTTTCTTACCAATCTAAAACAGTTAACACACAATGTGAAGTAAGAAAAAATATCAGTCAATTTTAAAAACAAAAGAATTAAACATTAACTTTATTCATTTATTGAAAGTATTTAAATAAAGTTATATACACATTATGTTGCATTGATGTTTGTGGAGCGATGGTTTGGCCAGTGCAACCTGGTTACATCTTGGGAAGTTTAAATGTTTTATTCTAGCCATTTTGTTGTCAGAAACACACTTGTGGGTCTCTGGGTATCGATGACTCGAACAAAAATCTCAGCTTCATACATTACCCCCAGGCAAAACTTTCCACTTTAAATTTACACTGTTAGAGTCTCAATGACCAGCTCAATCTTCTCAATATATAAGGTCCATTGCAGAATAGTGATATGACCTCATCTTCATCGTCTGCCATGCCAGCTCTTAGTGGGGCCCCAGTAGGGGCTCTTAGGCACTGTTTTCCCCGGATGGAGGGCTGGCGGCTCCTCAACACGGCTCCTCGGCACGGTTGTCCCCGGGAGGGGTCTACTCTAGCTCAGTTGCATTAGTCTGCTCCGCTCACTGAGACACCCAATAAGGATGTCAGCGAGAGGACCAATTGAGCAGAGTTCTCCTTACTGCAGCATTTATAGGTCTGCCCTGCGCCCATCACCCCCCACACGTCACAATACCTCATTATCTGTATTGTGAGGTCACCGAGCCGACACCGGGGGTCCCAGCTGGCGGTGCAGATTCTTTTTTCAAAGTCCTGACTTTTACCCTGTAAGGACCGAACTCTGAATATCCCCGGGCAGATTTAAAGACCCCATTAGTCCCTCTTCTATTATACATGATTTGTGTCTTACCTAGGTGCTGAGTCCATTACAGCCCCTATCCCATGTTTGTGTCCTCTATCTTCTCATGACATTTACACTCCGACCTCTGTGACATAAAGTACACGGTCCCTGCCCTCCATCAGGGTATCCAGGGTGGGCACACATATTCTGCCCCTTCCTCCGCCAAGCCCCCTCCAAGGAAAATCTCCTGTGCATTCTCTATCCCAACTAAAGCTGTCTCCTGGCTGATATATAATCATATAAAATATGTAAAAATCCTTAAAGAACCTTCAAATACTTTAGTTTGCAAAAAGCTCTTTGTGTTTTGCTTGTGCAGATTAAGGAACATTTTGTTGCATGAAATATGCGATTCTCAATTAACGGTTGCTGTTGTATAGGGGATTTATTAGTTTATTGACCTCTTTCTATGGCAGACACATCAATACCCTGCCCCATTTTTTGCCCAATTAAACCCATTATTACAGCGCCAGAGTTGTGCTTATGTGAACCTTATACGTTTTTTGGAGGCAGAAAATTGGATTAACATCTTTAAAAAAAATGCCAATTCATTGATGCAGAAGTCCAAAATATTGATATTTATCTTTTTAGTGGATCTAATAATACTCAGCAGAGGAATGGTGTACTGGCTATATAAAATACACACCCCTGTGTAGGAATACATTTTAAGCACTTAGTACACACTAAACACAATAGATGTAGGTGTAGAAAACGCTGAAACATTACAATGCAATAATCTACAATAAAATGAGGTTCTAATTGTTGATGCCCATCTACGGTGACAAGGTGACTATATTCATATGGGTACACTGACAGTAATTTACTGGAACAAGGAACTTACCCCTTGTGGTCCCTTTTGTGGTAGATGGGTATTAATAACTTGATCAAAATATGCACTTAAAAACCTTATATTTATGGCAGATGTCATATTACACATCAATGTTTTGAGTTTATTTATACTTGTCCTATTGTGCATAGTCTGCTTCTAGTCCCTAAAAGTATGTCACCAAACACATTCATAATTGTCTGCATAAATGTGTTACATGATTCAATTGAAATTGTTTTTCTTGCAAAACCACACAATAAAGCAGAATATATATACTAGCAAAGGAAACACTTAAACTGCATATAACATGTGCTCTACTGCGAAGGCGAGCTGGAAAAATATGTCCCTCTGACTAAGGTGTTAAATATAGAGACTCGAACCTGACGAAAATACATTATTTTCCGTGCACTCTATTGAAAAACAATCGAATCACTTAAGTTGGCAAATATTTTGTTTCTGAATTTGTGAAACAAATAACAAAACACTTACAAAATAAATAATGACTTATCAAATAATGCACTAATAGTTACATTTAATGTATGTTTTAGCACACATAAATTATGCACAAAATTATGGCTCATCAATACTGAAAAATAGCTGAAATGGTTAATACATGCTGGAAATATACTAAAATCATACAGCACCTAGTTCTATTGTTCCAAAACATCATCTACATTAAATGAAATCAGAATAACACATTAATAGTGAACGTAGGACCATTAAACAGAAGAAAACCGAACTGAAATATCATTATGCTTATAGCAAAAGAAATTAAATAGCAAATTTGACAATTAAACACCATTAATTGCCCCAAAACAAGGATTTACATAAAGCATTATTCTTGAAATTAAATGATAGATTATGGGGGTTATTCAATTGGCCGCAAGTTATTTTTTAACACCGTGTTAAATCATTTTAACGCGTTTTTTCTTCATTTTGAAGCGCGTTAACTTTACCCACTATTCAATTCAATTTTTAACGCACCATTTTTTTTTCTCAAACGGTCCTCTCGCGCTCAAGTTAAAGATCTATTAAAAGTATAGGGTGTGCGAGAGGCAGCCGCGTTAAAAGCTATTCAATTGTTTTTTAACGCGGTGAGTTAATCCGGCCAATATGCTGTTTTATCTCGCACCTCTTTGGGGTCTGCTAAAAATAAAAAACCTAAGAAAAGTATTTGAAATCGTGTATTAATGAAAAAAAAAAAGATAAAACTATGTTTATCAGTAATGCCTAACATGAAAAAGCTGATTTTATTTAAAAAAAATAATGGAAAAAATAAAAAAAATCACAAAAACCACTAATTAATTATATTTATGTATGTTTTTTGTACTAATATGTATGTACTAATGTGTTTTGACATAGTATAGATGATTCTATAGTAAAAGATAGTAAAATAAAAAAATATGCTAAAAGAAAGTCCTGTAATGTAGATATTATAAAATAGAAAGGTTGTGTAATACAATCTAATGTATGCAAATGTATGCCAATCCTTTTTTTTTTTTTTTAAACACAAACGCGTTAAACCCTCCCCTTCACTCCCCTAAAAATTCACAAGCACCAATGATTAACGCACGGGGGCAGCGTTACCTGTTTGTCAATTGAATTGCACGAGTTTTAACGCTGCGTTAACTAAAGACCGTCGCTCTAGCACAGTGTTGGCTAACCTGTGACACTCCAGGTGTTGTGAAACTACAAGTCCCAGCATACCCTTCCAGCAGTAAGCTGCTATATATTGGCAATGCATGCTGGGACTTGTAGTTTCACAAACACCTGGAGTGTCACAGGTTAGCCAATACTGCTCTAGCAGGTAAAAACGCGCAGTCACTTGAATTCCCCCCTATATATCATTCAAAAACATCTATTATCACTGATAGCATATTAAATACAATATGACATCAATAATTAGATGAGTATTCAGTATAATAGAACCTACTATTTATTCATTACTATACTCCCACTTTTTCTTTATTTTTGATGGTATGTTTGTCTAAGGGCAGAGCACCTTTCGGTTTTAATCTTAGTCCTTCGCATGTTCAGATATCCCCAGTTTTTAAACGATCAGGAATAGAACAACCTGTAGCCAATCAGATAATCAGAATATTTGCAGGATCTTGAAGGCAGGAGATAAGAATGTTCACAAAGTTTGAATAAAACATTAATAGTCAATTTGTTTTTTTCTGTCAATAGGACTTTAATGATGCGTTCAATGTGTTTCTATGTTATTTATTTTCCTCAGTACATAAGCAATACCTAATTCTCTCCTCAATATCAGAACATAATGTAATACAACAAATAATTTGCAGATCAAACGTTCCATGCAAAATAAAACTGATAAAACCGTTGCTTAGACATGAAAAAATTAGTCATATTATTCACTGAGAACGTATAGGGTTTAGTAGTGTCGTTCCCCCGTCTGTCGTACCCCATTGTGTGGAGTCCTTATCTCTACCCCAGCGGAGCCAGGGTAGGGGCAAACACAGGATTTGTAGAGGGGGGGTTTCCACACCACGCCACCAGTGGGTCTGACCAGCATGCATGGGGGTGTGGCTATAATATTAGACAGTGCTTGGCTGCTCTCCAACTCTTCCTATCCCCATAATATACATGGGCAATGCTGCGTGCACTACTGTTAGGTGCTTTATCTTGGATATTTGTCTAGGGGCAGTATACTTACCCACAACACAGTACTGGGGCAGAAGGAGCAAGGGCTGAGATACGGGTATCACTAGGTCGTCTCCGGAAGCACTCGTCACCCTGGTAATTAGCTAAGGTTGGTAGTGTAACATTATATACTGGATGCATTGTGGCTATACAACCAATGTGGTAGTGGCTCTACAGAGGAGTCTATGGGGCCCATACAATGCTCTGCGCTGTGCTGCAGAGTGCGTCCTGAACGGTCACGAATGTACCCTGCGGCTAAACCACAATGCTGATACCTCCTCACACCCCATAGAGCTGGTGTTGGGGTAGCGCAGTACCCAGAAATGTGCACGTTGGACATTGCGGTGATGCCCGGCAGCACTTTACTTGAATCGGCAACTATATCACAGCATTAATTAAACCAATGGGTGCTCACATATAACCACAGTGTGCCCCACTATAGCCTGAGTGCCCAATAAGTGTCCCTAAGGTGCCTCACAGTAGCCCCGGAGTCCACTTTATTGCATTTATTATATATAACCACCAGGATAGTTTCTAAGTACTAAGTTACATTCAAT
This sequence comes from Mixophyes fleayi, assembly GCF_038048845.1. Classification (NCBI taxonomy): domain Eukaryota; kingdom Metazoa; phylum Chordata; class Amphibia; order Anura; family Limnodynastidae; genus Mixophyes; species Mixophyes fleayi. The sequence continues at coordinate 12,918,211 of NC_134407.1, read as the reverse complement.
GTCCTTCACATATTGACAGCAGCAGAGAGCAAATGTCAGTTTATATAGACTGACATCTAGATGGCGCCAGTGAGACTAGCTGTAGTCATCGAACAAGGAGAGTGGCTGGAAGGACCTGCACAGAGGGAATATCAGCCTCAAAGATGTATAGATTACCATATATATATATATATATTGCCTGAATGTGTATTTAATAAGGTTTATACTTAACTAAACATGTCCACCATGTTATTCATTGCCATGTGTGGGTGAGGTGTTTCCCTAACCGAGTAGGCACAGCGTGAGTTACAACTTTACAGTCTTGCTCTGTACAGTGTGGATTGATAGATTAATTCAAGAGACGGGGCCAGTTATAACACCCCCTACTGTATTACACATTGCGAGGGTATATATATATATTGAATGATGCAGATGCTTCTCACTTCTGTACTTAGTTTTCAGTGCTTCCACCCGAATCGCTGTTTTCTCTTCTGGGGGTGTTCTAAAGATACACCAGATACACCAGGGGGAGATTTGGGAAACCCCCTGCCCAGTATTAACACTCTGTGACACACTGTGTGCTGCAAAAGCCAGCCAGGCACATTTATTGAAATGGAACCACTAAATGCAGTTTTGTGATTTTATAGAAAAATATACTTTGGTATAATTTTAAATAATAGTGTGAACAATACAATACAGTAATAAGACAGTGTGGATGAAAGTGGAGCAGCACTTCTTACTATGAACACCAAGTTAACACAATAACTCACAATAAATCAATAATATTAACAGCATACAATATAAACATTAATTGTCACAGCCTTATACACTGGAAAAATATATCAGATACCTTACTGGCTCCTGATACTGGGAATATCTCAAGGGGTGAATGTATATATTTTTACTTATAGCTCGACAATGTACTTCCAAACACACACATCAGTAGTATTCAAACATGCCACACAAATGGAGCAGTGCACTGCAAGTTGGGGCCCTTTTGTATGGATGCAGCATGTGTCCAGTTTGCAGCTTTTAGAGGTCTTTAAATCACTTGCAGTGAGGTACAGCAGTCACAGTATGCAAACCCTCCTGTAGCAACAACTGTAAAATGCTCAACTTGTATCCTTTCTTATTTGTATCCTAGGACTTGTAGTTCCACAACTTTATTGTAACACCAAAGGGATCACCTTGTGGTATAAGCTGAAATGCTGATTAGACAAACACTTGGTGCACATTTACCTGCCCACCCATCTATCACTGACTCTTCAGCCCATGTGGCCAGATATAGTCCAAACCCCACTTGATAATAACAGATAGGTAAAATAACCAGTAACTTATCTGCACCAGTGTGTGTCACAGGTCTGAACTTGATTATCTCCATAATGGCTGACTTGTAAAATGTCCTTTTTCAGAGGCGCATGCAAACCTCCTCCTACAGCTTCAAACTGTGACTTCCAGCAGGTTCTGTCCACTGTGCTTTGATATCTCTGCAAACTGTCTGTTCTCTCTGCTCAGACCACCAATCTAAGGATCACCTATCTGGACTGGTCACACAGCTCAGTCTCTCTCTACACCCTCTGGTTTCTCAGTCTTCTTATGCCCCGCCCCCTTTTCACAGTAGCCTTGTGGGAGATGTAATTTCTCTTCCTGGACTGGTAAATAGCTATATCCATCTCTTTTTTACTGATGCAATTGTGATTAGTAGCCCCTGGGTGCTCATGTCTAATTGCAGCATCCCCAGGGGTTACATGTCAGATTGGCCCCAACTGCCTGGTAAAAAGGGGACGTGGCACAATATTTTTGCACAATAAGTGCAATTACAAAACTTTCTGCCCAGGGCACAAAAATTCCTAGTTACACCTCTGACTACACCTATAAAATATATCACATAAATAGGGTTAGGATGGCATCGTTGTTAATAAAGGGAATGTCAGGTTAATTCCGAAGAAGGGTTCCGTAGTAACAGAGGGTGCAGTTGTTTTTTTGGGGCCAGCTGCCAGGGGAGGATATGATTCCCTGTCCCTTGTCTATATGTGTTTTGGTTTCCTTGAGGTCCGCTGTCTAGCAGCAGTGTTGCGCATGTGAGTGTAGATGGGTGGAGCTACCTATGACTCCGCCCAACTAGTAGGAGGAGACGGAGGAAGAACTATAACAGTGTTTGTGAGTTCACCTATGTGTGTACAGGAGCTCCGGCCCCAAGGTGATTCTGGTGGCTGGACAGCCTAGGATGGGTGGTGGTGGTGATGGGTTGCTGAGTCACTTGGGTAGGGGGTTCTTGGGTGATGGCCAACCTGCCATACATGGAGGCCCTTACAAATGTCTAGTTACCCAACTGGTTAGAGAAATTTATATATAGATGTATCTAGCTTTTATCTAAGCTTTTTATAGTCAGCATTGTGCATATGACAAGGGGACATCCATGGCAATTGGAGGAACAAGGCTTTCACCAACAACACAGAATGGGCCATTTCATTGTACGGGGGAGTCATGGTGAGGAAGTAATCCTGGTAGGTGGAGATGGCAGATGGATTGGATGCCTGTCTTACAATGAACCGTGTCTGTAACTGTAATTATTAATGGGCTCTACTTGGGTCATCGATCCAGAGAGTTCATGTGATGGCCATTTATAAGGTCAGGAAGGTTCCTCCACTGTGAGGTTAAAATGGCAGCTGGTGTTTTGTCCTGCCTTGCTCTGGATCAACACAGCTAGAATTTAGAAACCTCTGACCTACCTCCCAACTTTGGAGCACTGGAAATCAGGACATAAGGGATGGCCACGTCACGATGGGGGAGTGGTCATATAATGGGGAGTGGCAACACTTTTGAGGCTGCCACTTCCCTCCAATCACTGATTCCTGGCTGCCTTTACCAGCGGCAGGTGCCCGTGGCTCTGCTAGGCACACCTCCCAACTTCCCATCCCATAGGACAAAGCTGTGATCGGGACGGCGGGACTGAGCCTCCAATCACGACTGTTCCGCCTAAATCACGGTTGCTCATTTTTGTTTAACTTCGCTAAATATGAAAAGGTACTTTGTAATAATGTTATCTGTGGAATCATCTAATATCTGTCACAGAAACAACGACTTCAAGTTCTGAAATGAATTTGCGGGGAAACTAGACGGTGATTTTAATCTGCCAAGTACTAAAAATGAATGGCTAATTGTCTAAAGGTGCAAAAAATGTTTCTATTACGGAAATGTTATATCACGTTTTTAAAATCTATTTGGACTTTTGCATAACAAGTAGAATTGTTCTTCCGTAACTGTGTATAATGTGTATATATATCTATATGTATATAGATATATATATATATATATATATATATATATATATATATATATATATATATATATATATATCTGTGGTTTCCTGATAATATATATGTAGAATTGCATTTTTAGAAAGCAGTGTCTTTAATGCTATACATTAAACACAAAATGGATTGGAGATTACAGTCATGGGCAAAAGTTTTGAGAATGAGACAAGTATTGGTTTTCACAAAGTTTGCTGTTTCAGTTTTTTGACCTTTTTGTCAGATGTTGCTATTGTATATTGAAGTACAATTACAAGCACTTCATAAGTGTCAAAGACTTTTATTGACAATTACATTAAGTTTAGGCAAAGAGTCAATAGTTGCAGTGTTGACCCTTCTTTTTGAAGACCTCTGCAATTCGCCCTTGCATGCTGTCAATCAACTTCTGGGCCACATACTGACTGATGGCCGCCCATTCTTGCCTAATCAATGCTTGGAGTTTGTCAGAATTTGTGGGTTTTTGTTTGTCCACCCGCCTCTAGAGCATTGACCACAACTTCTCAATGGGATTAAGGTCTGGGGAGCTTCCTGGCATGGACCCAAAATTTCGATGTTTAGATCCACGAGCCACTTAGTTATCACTTGTGCCTTATGGCAAGGTGCTCCATCATGCTGGAAAAGGCATTGGTTATCAAACTGTTCTTGGATGGTTGGGAGAAGTTGCTCTTGGAGGATGTTTTGATACCATTCTGTATTCATGGCTGTGTTCTTAGGCAAAATTGTGAGTGAGCTCACTCCCTTGGCTGAGAAGCAACCCCACACATGAATGGTCTCAGGATGCTTTACTGTTGGCATGACACAGGACTGATGGTAGCGCTCACCTTTCCCTCTCTGGACAAGCATTATGCCAGATGCCCCAAACAATCTGAAAGGGATTCATCAGAGAAAATGACTTTACCCCAGTCCTCAGCAGTCCAATCCCTGTACCTTTTGCAGAATATCAGTCTGTCCCTGATGTTTTTCCTAGAGAGTAGCTTCTTTGGTGGCCTTCTTGACACCAGGCCATCCTCCAAAAGTCTTCGCCTCACTGTACGTGCAGATGCACTCACACCTGCCTGCTGCCATTCCTGAGCAAGCTCTGCACTGGTGGGGCCCCGATCCCGCAGCCGAGTCAACTTTAGGAGACGGTTCTGGCGCTTGCTGGACGTTCTTGGGTATTCCTGAGTATGCGCAGAGCTATTTCAAGCAACATACGACACGCAAACAGACCTCCATCCCAATAATCCAGGGAGGATGATTGGTGTAATATACCCCCCCCCCCCCAGCAGTACAACCCTCTTTAAATTGCATCCAAACAGCCGATCAGAAAGGGGGGGGGCAGGGCCAATCACAGGTGGTGCGCAGGGCCAACTGGGACAAGCCAATCAAAATGATGAGGGGGCGTGATTATGCTTAACCCTCACTTCCCCCCTAAAGTAAAGTCTAGGTCCGCCCCTGCTTACATCCTACCATTGCCTATCGTGTATATGTTTAGTGTGTTAATGTTGATGAAGTTTGTAAAGACATGGGTCTGGTAGGCAACGATCTTACTTAGAGCTAATTTGGAACAATACAGAACTGTAAATTGCTCAATCAATTTATAGGCTCATTAGCTTGAAAGAGTGGGGTTATCCTGAAAGGAACAGAGAACAATCCCCCAGCACACTGCTATAGCCAGCAAAGGGGATTGGCCCAGGGGTCATATGTCCCCCTGTCCAACCCTCCAGCCAGCCCCTGGCTAAGCACCAGTAAATATATAATTTTCTCCCCGCCCCGCAGCTGTCTGACAGGTTGTAACTGACATTTGGTAGCAGAAAGATGAAAAATATAATGTACATTTGTCAAATATTTTACTATGGAGCCTGTTTTATAATGACAGATCTTTTTAGTATCCTACTGATGTCCTGGTGTGTTCGGCTATATGTCATTATTGTGTGACTTTCTGTGTTTTAGTCACTTTTTTTATATCTTTTTTTTTACTTTTATTTGTTACTTTCAGGCTGTCATTGTTCTCTTAGTACAAGATGTTCTTACTGTCAGCATTAGACTGGCTGACTGGCATTTTCCGCTTGTTGATGATATTTTGGAAACGTTAGCGGAGTGCTGTGCTGGGGTTCTTAAAACATGACCAACGGTTACAGCAAAACAATAGTTTTTACCCTCAGCCATTGAGAGGTGCTATAGGAGCTGTAATATGGAGATGTTATGCCATAGCCCCCAATATCACTTTAAATCCCCTGTCACCACTGATTACCACTGTCTGAATGACTAGTAGATGAGATCTAGCTGTATACACTAATTGTACAGAAGGGTGACTTCTGTGTGACTGTGTTCTGTGCTGTCTGCCAGGGGCCACTGTTCACAGCCCGAGCTATAGGTTTACTTGAGCTTGTCTAGTCTATAAAGGTTATTTCTGTTCTGGCTCCTATTGTTAACCTCCGCTGTTTTACTATGTTGTTTGACTGATTTATTGACTCTGATACTGTTGCCTTTCCTAATCCCTGAGTGTCTCTGCATTCTGTGTCCTCATTCCATTACTACCCAGTCGTGCCCTCAGTAGATGCATGGTGGCACCAGCCTGAGTGTCCCACAGCATAGCCCCCACCAAAGCAAAATACTAGTGTCAAAGTGGGTCTGCTACGGGAGCCTGTGACAAATTGTTTGTATGCCCCTATCGCTAGAGCCACACCCCTGTTCCATACAGTTCTGCTCCCTGTACAATAGGCCACACCACTGATTCATACAGTGCTGCTCCTTGTACAATAGGCCACACCCCTGATTCATACAGTGCTGCTCCTTGTACAATAGGCCACACCCCTGATTCATACAGTGCTGCTCCTTGTACAATAGGCCACACCACTGATTCATACAGTGCTGCTCCCTGTACAATAGGCCACACCCCTGATTCATACAGTGCTGCTCCTTGTACAATAGGCCACACCCCTGATTCATACAGTGCTGCTCCTTGTACAATATGCCACACCCCTGATTCATACAGTGCTGCTCCCTGTACAATAGGCCACACCCCTGATTCATACAGTGCTGCTCCTTGTACAATAGGCCACACCCCTGATTCATACAGTGCTGCTCCTTGTACAATAGGCCACACCCCTGATTCATACAGTGCTGCTCCCTGTACAATAGGCCACACCCCTGATTCATACAGTGCTGCTCCTTGTACAATATGCCACACCCCTGATTCATACAGTGCTGCTCCCTGTACAATAGGCCACACCCCTGATTCATACAGTTCTGCTCCCTGTACAATAGGCCACACCACTGATTCATACAGTGCTGCTCCTTGTACAATAGGCCACACCCCTGATTCATACAGTGCTGCTCCTTGTACAATAGGCCACACCACTGATTCATACAGTGCTGCTCCCTGTACAATAGGCCACACCCCTGATTCATACAGTGCTGCTCCTTGTACAATAGGCCACACCCCTGATTCATACAGTGCTGCTCCTTGTACAATATGCCACACCCCTGATTCATACAGTGCTGCTCCCTGTACAATAGGCCACACCCCTGATTCATACAGTGCTGCTCCTTGTACAATAGGCCACACCCCTGATTCATACAGTGCTGCTCCTTGTACAATAGGCCACACCCTTGATTCATACAGTGCTGCTCCCTGTCCAATAGACCACACCCCTGA